>NW_020539727.1:8615395-8630185 GCF_003426905.1 Ctenocephalides felis | reverse complement strand
TGTTGATATCTGGTCCACAGCATGTATAATCGCTGAACTTTACAATCTTGCACCTTTATTTCCAGGGACTAGTGATGGGGATCAGTTAGATAAAATTTTTCAGTTGATTGGAAGGCCTTCGGATAGTAATTGGCCTGCTGGTGTTTCAGTAAGTTGTACTAATTTTCCAGCACATCCTTCCAGGCAGCCTAAAATGTTGATACCACGGTTGTGTGAGTTTGGGAATGATTTGTTGAATAGTATGTTGCAATTTGAACCGAAGAAGAGGCTGTCAGCTTCACAGTGTTTGAGACATGCTTATTTTACAGATGAACGGATAGTGTAATAGATAGAAAGAGGTAATATATATATATATGTAAGTAGACTCACCATATAGTCTCTATACTATTTTGTTTCTTGCTTTATAATTTTAGTTCTTTAAAAGTATTGGTATTCCTTGTCCATAATTGCCAATTGATTCGTAAAGTAAATATTTATTGTTACTTTTACTGATATACACTACTTCTTCAGTGAATTTACTAATAGTACAAAAAATGCCCAGTTTTTTACATTATCTGATTATAAATTAAGATCTTTAATATAAAAGATCTATTTTAACAACTTAAACCCTTTAAAATTATATTATAAATAAATAATAAAATTCATGCTGTAGATTCTATTGATATAATATCAAGGCCTTCATTAACTAATAATAATATTAAATGAATTCAAGAAATATTTTTTCAAACTTTCATTAAAGCAAAATTAAAATTGCCGAATATGACTCGCCTTAGTTATTAGACTTTAAAATAAAATTTACATCAGTTTTATAATGAAACTTATAAAACTTATATACAGTTTTAAAATTACACACTTTTATTGTATATTTTTAATTACACTTAAATATATGATTATATAAATTATAATTTATTTAAATTCAATTTATAATTAATTTAAATTATATAAAATATATAATTATATATATATATATATATATATATATAAATTTATTATAATTAAATATATTATAATGAATATTATATATAATATATAATTATTATATATAATATATAATAATTATATAATAAATAAATATTATTTAATGAAAACAGATTTATGAAATAATGTAAGTATTTGATGAAGCAAGATTTTTTGTAAATAACATATTTATTTGATGAAAATCTTCACAATTTCTCCAAATTATATTTTAATTTAAATTATAAAATCATGAGAATTCCAATTTTACTCCAATTTAAATCCAATTTTTAGAAAATTAATAAAATATAACTCAAGGTGTTATATATTTTTATAATTTCATTATAAATATCAAAATATTCAATAATATCTGGAGTTATTAATTGATAATAAATTAATCTAAAAAATATTTTAAATAACGATTTCTTCAGAATTTAATAAGTTTAGACAGAATTATGTTTTTGGTTAACTAAGTTATTTGACTTTATAATTAAAAATATATCTGGTAATGAAATTTTTATAACTGTATTCATTTATTGGAAAATTTAATATTATTTAATGAAGAAAGATATTTATTAAATAATGGAATTATTTCATGAGTATCATTATGCTCATTTTCGAATAAATTTTACATCAAATTATAAAAATATGAGATCTATCACTAACTTTAATATTGAAATGAATTATTTGAATTTTGAGATATTCAAATATATATATATATATTATATATATATATATAGCTTTAAAAATATCTAATTTTATGATTATATACCATTAGATTCTAATCTATTTATAATAAAATTGTTTAAACAAACTATAATATGAGTGATCTAGTTAGTAGTGCCTTAGCAATAATAATAATGATAATAATGTAAGGAACATATGTTTCCATTCAAATTCAAAAAAACAATGAAATTTGATTAATTAAAAAATAATTAAAATTTTGAAGAGTACATAATAATAATTTATTAAAATGCAGTACATTTTTTGGTACAAATATATTTAATAAGCCAATAGTAATAATATTTTAAATCATAAAAATTTTGAAACATGATCATATAGTAATTAATTAAATTATTTTTAAAAAGCAGTACAGATTTTCAGTACAAACATATTTAACAAGCCAATAATAATAATAATTAAATAAGCCAATAATTCTTAAGCAATTAAACCTCAGATGAAAAATCAGATATGCAATTATCTTTAATTATATTAGAGCTTTAATTTTTTTAAGATCTATTTTATGGTAGTTTTAGGATTGTTTTAGACATGCACGGTGTAGTGGCAATTATTTAAGATACATTTTATTGTTAAATGGTGTCAGAAGGATGATGAATCTCTGAATGCCTTTGAGTTAAAATATTATGCACATGAAATAAAACATATTTTTATACATGATGTGTTTATTTTATACTAGGCAATCACTCATTGCTGTTATGGATTTATATCCATTATTTATATAATTCTGAACAGAAATGCAGTTTTGTTGCATTTAGATATGATGGTGGTAAACTGCAAATGCATTTTGATAGTTGAGCTGTATTAGATGCATCGAGTGAAATATAAAAATCAGCATCGTTTTCTAAGAGTGCTTAAGGCACTGAAAATTTCTTGTTGGTGTATTTCACATATAATAAGTTTCATGTATCATTTCTACATAATATGAAATTTCTATTTATCTGTTTAATGTAATTTAGGCATCCTAATTAGGTAACATTAGTTAGAAAATTAAATTTTATGTATTCACATCATCTATACATAAGGTGAAAAATTTGCCTGTTATTTTATATTAGATGAATCTTGGTCAACTTTCTCATGTTTTTTAAAACTTTCTGAAAGCTTTTCAGTCTCAATTCAATTGTAATAAAAACATTTTTTATTTTTAAATTATAATTATATTTCATAATTTTCATACAAAAATATTTTGATACACCTTTTGGATCATATTTTCTTCACCATGCGTCTCTATTTTTTTTTCTCAGAGACACACAGTTTACATATAAATTCTCCTAAATGATTTAAATAATTATAATCTCATGGCAGAAGGAATAAATTTTATCTAGAGTAGAAGTAGAATAGAATAATTTGTCTAATATTAGATTTGTCTAAATTTTTGCGTTAGAAGTGCGCACACATGCTACATGTGTGCAAATTGGAAGCATATAATTAATTTAATTTAATTAATTTATTATCTTACAATTATAATACATTTTTTGTTAATACACATTGTGGTATGATGATATCTACAAAGATTCAGAGAGCAAAGTTTAGAAAATTGTTTTGGTATGAAACTTTTAGTCGTAGTTGACAAAGTAATAGATTATTAGCAAAAGATTAGTTGGTGCAATAGTAAAAAGTATGAAAGAAGAATTTGGTGATTTTGGAAGCGTTTTATAGAAATATGCAAGAGGATTTAATTTGGTAACAGACTTATAACTTAGAAGTTTCTAATTTTTGTCAATTGCTGGTGGATGATGCTACATTTTGGTATTGGATAGATTTTTAAATTTAAGCTACAAATTTAGTAACAATATCAGAAAAATATCTATGATGAGCAATACGCTTGCATGTGCCCAAAAAGTACATATCTGCACAACTTTGCAATTTCTTTTAATGCAAAATACATGTTCGATATTCTTTATCCTTTTTCCCCTTGCACTATTTCCATTACAGAAGATCAACTAAAACTTGATGGGTTATCAATGAAAGTTAGTGATTTTATTATAATACTGATCATCGCATATGATTTTTTCTAATGCCAACTACTGTATATATGTCTTTCGATTATGTGTGTTAGAAAAATAACTTCTAATGATGATTTTTATGAAAAAAATGCAGTATAATGTTCTTCTAGTATCTGTAACCGCCTCCGGCTCCAGCAGCTTGTCCGCTACCACCTGGGTAACCGCCAGCTGGTGGGTCGGGGTATTTGGCTTGGCCTTCGTATGTCACCTGGAATAAAAAAAAATAGTTACAATCCCGAAAAGATTTAATCTTGTTTAAATACTTGATATTTGTATCGATTTTCAACTTATTATACAATTTAATGCATATTTTCGACATAAGTTATTTGTTTTCTATAACTTCTTTGGCGTTCATTGCAACCAATTCAGACTTGTAAATTTGGATCTGATCTAAAATTTGTCTCATTTGTTTTTCTTTTTTAAATGATTTTCTTCATTCATATTTTTTATATTTGGATATTTTTGAATAATTCTACAAATTATCAGTATAAATCTAAATGAAGTCAGTAACAATCAATTAGAGAGAAATTCATTGCACCGAAAGATTTTCAAATTTCTATTTCTTCTGTGTTTTTGACCTAGATTTTTCCAATATTATTTTAGAATCATATGAATAAAACTATTAAGGATAAGTAAAATGTGGTTAGTGAATGTGAATTGAAAATTAACATAACCATTCAAAAATATCTTTGCAAATTAATAAATCATTTGAAGAGTACAACACTTCAGAAGAAAATTTGAGAAGAACATTGTTGGAACAATGCGAAACATTTATTTAGATATTGGCCTCTAAAGTGTGCTTATTTTTCGTAGATATTTTAAAAATATCTTTGCAAATTAATAAATCATTTAAAGAGTACAACACTTCAGAAGAAAATATGAGAAGAACATTGTTGGAACAATGCGAAAAATTTATTTAGATATTGGCCTCTAAAGTGTGCTTATTTTTCATAAATACTAAGAGAGAATTTATTAGGCTTAAGATCTTAATATATGTACACAAATAAAAATTATATTTAAGAAAGAACTAGAGAAGGAAAACAAAAATATATCACTAAATTAATTTGATTAACCACAAGATCTTTTTCATTTTGTTTTGGGATAAATTTCTCCTTTAGTTAAAAAAAATTTAAATACAAAAAAAAAGAGAAGTAGTGTCGTATCTATTTTGAGAGAAAATTTGAAATACAAATATGTAATAAATTAAATTGATGGAGTTTATACTTTTATAGTATTACAGTGAAATTTTCTAGTACAATTCACTAATCCACATAATATTCTTTATATAATCATAAAGTGCAAAGTATATATTATAAAAGATTTATGATTTACAGCAGAGTACATACTGAAAAATAAGGAGAAATATTATAAAATTATAATATTTTAAATTCATATAAAATATTTATGACTGGCAGCAGAGTAGAAAGTGAAGAATGATTAATTTCAGCAAATTATTTCATAGTTGAATCATAGCTACAAATAAGTAATAAAAAGAAAATCGATGTAGTTTTTGTCAAGATTTTATTCGAAAACGTATATTTATGATGTAAGAATAATAATTATAAATATATAAATTCACTCTGAAGAATGAGAAGAAAACCATTATCAGACACTAATTTTAGCCTTAGATTTCATTTAAAATTTGAACTGCAAATGAGTGGTAAACGATAGATCTTGGAAAAACAATCAATGCAGTTTTTATCATGAACCTTTATAATTTTCATCTAAGGATAATTGTAAATTCATTAGATAATTCATATACTTTCAAAAGTAAGCTCCGAAGATTAGAAAAAAAAAATTTGTTACCAGCAGTTTTAATAAGCAATTTCAATGTTAATTTGAAAAATATATAAAAGAATTACAAATGAGTTCTCAACAAAATATTCTTGGAAAAACGACCAATGCAGTTTTGTCTTGATATGTTTAGTAGCTTTTATAAATGTCTATCATATCTTTATTACTTTGTTTTGGACTATAAAATAAACGTTCTAATTAAAGAAAAAATACGAAAAAGGCAAACAATATTTTGTATATAACAGAATAAAACTATAGCAAAAAAATCATTGGCTACATTGGTACACAAAAAAAAAGTTGCATGAAGAGCATGCTTTCCAATTTTTCTTTACAGTTGAGCAAAAATCTAAACGAGTTATATTTTTTTAATGATTTTATCTTATAATTTCTTTCTGAAACACTTTTCTCATTAAATGGCCTATGAAATTGATTTTTACAACGCTTTTTTCAACTGTTATTTTTTTTCAGCATTGAGCAGTAATATGCAAACTTGTTTAAATCATTATGCCATTTGTTTTGGACCTTAGAACGAACTCCCTAACATTTATAATTTAATCAAGTTTATCAAGAACATTTGTAATTTAATCAATGATCTTACAATTTACATTCGAGTATGTTCTCAAAATCAGAAAAAGAAACTATCGTATACTGTCGTAAACAAAAAACAAAACAACACGTAGTTCTGAACATGAATCTGGAATCTGACACGGTGCAGATTTTTCTAGACTGATTTATTTTCGAGAATAAGACTATTTATCATCACTACTATCAAATGATAAAATTTTTCAGTTAATATAGTTTTTTCATAATCTTTCTTAAATCAGCATCAAATAATTACAACAATATCCATCTGCTCTTTACCGATATAAAAAATTTACTCATCTCAACATCAATTAAATACAACCATGCATTTGTTTAATACCATTATACAATTTCATCTCTTGGACTGGATTTAAATTTATGCCGCCCGAGGGCACTGACAAAAATGCCGCCTATCACTGATTTTTGTTTACTTAATTAGTGTTATCAGATAATTACTCAACTTTTGAAAAATTCATCGACCTACCCATATTCAAATAAATCTTATCTAGAATTGAACCTGATGGTAAATTTACGTGCTACAGTTGGTGACGACATCTATTGAATGCTGAAAGAATTATAATTAATGTAACATCAAAGCGGCCGTGTTTGCCATCAATTTATACTTATTTATCTATGGACCTACAGTAAATCAAATAATAACTAAAATTCATCAATCAATTGACCTACTGTAAATTGATCCATTACTCTCCTCCATCTACTTACCTCTGAGTTGAAACCGTTCTTCCAGTCGGCAGTGTACCTGACGATTTGCAGCCTGCCGTCGGGTAGTTGTACCCGGTATTCGCCCCTCGTGACGTCTCCGTCGCTGACGGCGTTGTGGGAGTAATCGTTGCCAGACTCGGCGTCCTGGACGGCGTAGGCGAAGTCGAAGGGCATTCCGGGGACGTGCTGGTGCTAATAGTAATTGATAATTTAATAAAATTGATAACTAAATGAAATATGTATTTTTGTGTCGATTGTACTAAGATGTTGTGTGAAACAATAATTATATGCAGAATATTATCTTAGTGTGGATATTTGTTATTCTTTCAATTGTTTACAGAAGACTAATGCTATAAGATAGCATTTTTTTGGAGCAATTTAGCTCCAAATTAGGTTAAGTGTGACATGACATTTTAATGTAAAAAAGAAAAAAAGTGTACAAAAAATCGATGTATAATAAAATCATCGTTGAATTACAAAGTATTGAATTTTAGTCAAATTCGCCCAATTAGCGAATATTAAAGGCTTTGTAAGTACAACCGTAAACTTAAACAGAGAAAACATTTATGGAAATGCTCTCCATAAGAAGTTTAAGTTTCTATCAGAAAATCCGACTAGCAAATTTTATATTTTCTCGATATTTCAAGATATTTTGAATCGTTTCAGACCAAAATTGAGAAAAGTATAGCCATGTCTATGTGCCAATTTTAGACCCTACGTTGATCAGTTTTGCATGATCAGCTAAGCATTTTGAACCGTTTCCAAAGACCAAAATTGGAAAAAAGTATTATTATGAGTATGTGAGCCCATCCTAAGACCATTTGTCGACGGTTTCTCAAAAGCAGCTGAATCTAATTCAAAAATTTAAAAGCCATTTGAAGTATCTCAATATAAGGACTTGCGTTGATCAGTTTTCCATGATCAGCTAAGCCATTTCATTATAATTGACCGAAAAGTGTAAAATTTTTGTTTACATTTTAATCAAATTTCATAAATCGATTTTGAACAATGAAAGATATCATTTGAGTACTATGCTAAATTGTTTTTAGCCGAAATCGGTTGGGCCAAAAATTTTTTTGTTTGAATAATCCAAAAATTCCAAACATAGCAATTCTATCATTTAGCGAGTTACATAGTTATATATATTTATCAATATTTTATGCATTTATAAATAAAATCGTAAATATTTTCATTTAGACTTTTAGCAATACTGTTGAATTGCTGGATCACAAAAATTGTAAATTTATTGGAAAAATCAATGTCTGTTTTATACGTTCGTAATATACTTTGCCTTTGTCTCTGATCAAGTTCACATTCGAAAAATATGTAGGTACATATATGGGTCTTACAAGTTAAATATAAACAAAATATCAATTAATACGTCTAGAAATGTTGCAATATGTGCCCTGCATTGTTTTATTCAATATATTTTATAATATAGGTCTTCTTTTGAAATCTTTAAATAATTTGCTCAGCTTGCTTAACAAATTGCTTACATCAATTTATCAAACAATTTGCGAAATAAAAATGTATCAATTTATAGACATTTATAGAGAGTTGGAACATTCAATCCATTTACATTGTGTAGGTTTTCGAGGAATAATTAGGATTTTTAATTATTTTTCTAAGTAGGTAGTAAATTTTAAAATGTAAGCCGAACGAAAATTGTATGTAATTGAAAAAATCGTTAAAGTTCAAAGAAATTAAATAAAACAACAATAAAAAGATTTTAAATAAAATTTTATAATAACGTAATTTAGCCTTATCTGACGGTTCTTTATTTATTGATTTCAAAATTAAACTTTGGTTAATTTTATGGACCAATTCATTAAATCTATATCAACGTTAAGTTTTGTGATGTCTATATCTTTTTAAAATTTGCGTAGCTAATATCTAAAAAAAAAATTTAATTTTTGCTTTAAATTTTATCTAAGACTTGTTTTCTAACTCATTTAATTTGTTTTTCAGATTTATTGGAATTGTGGTAAATTAGTTGTGATCATCCACTCTTGTAAGGATCTTCTTGCAATTCGGTGAGTGTTCAATATAATACATTTTTATTGTTTCACATAAATGTAATTTTTAAGGGTCTATCAAAATATTTCTTATCGAATAAAGCAATTGCTGAAATTTCAAAATATGATAAATAATTTAGGGCATTTTGAAAATCTAGCTTTAATAAGTTAGTAAAAATCATTCTTATTACTAAACTAAAACAACGCTATTAAAGCAGTTCATCATTAAAGCCAAATGCTGTATCATAATACAGCAAATTTCTAAATTCTAATTATTCAGTTTAAATTATCTCTCTAAATGTTTGGTTTAAGCAATATTAATATCTAACAAAATTATCTAGATATGTAAAAAAAACAGCGTTAAAATAAAAAAGCTTTTTATATCAATCTATGCTAAAAAGTAAGTTTATAATATCATGTATACTTCGCAGTTCTTCTAATTTTGCTTAAGTTATTTAATTATCTGTTAAAGTAGCGTTAAAATAAATAAGCTTTCTAATCAATCAGTGCTAAAAATTAAATTGGTTGATTATCATTACAAAAGAATAGTCTCTTCGGTTCTTCATCGAAGTACCATTAGTTGCTAGCTTGCCTGGAGAAATATTTCTCTGGAAATAGTCGTTATCTACTATTTATAAAAAAACAATAGTAGATAAAGATTTTCCTTATATCAACGTTATGAACGTTTAAAATTTTTGTTTTGCAAAAATAGTTAAAAAAAAAATCAAATTTTCATTTTCATTTTTCTTCTGACATCCTCCTCTCTCTATCAAAAAATCATCTTACATCTCCGCTTCCGCCTGATGGTCCTGAAGGATAGCTACCGCCGCCTGATGGTCCTGAAGGGTAACTGGTAGGACCAGATGGTCCTGATGGGTAGCTTGATGGCCCTGCTGGACGTTGGCCTGGGTAACTGCTTGGTCCCGAAGGGAAACCTGAGTTTGGCTGGTAGGGTGGTCGTGTAGGGAAGGGTTGCTGATATTAAGCAAAGTTAAATGTTAGTAGTTAATCGAAAGCCTATTAACTAATTTACTGTACTTGTCTAAAGTCTCTTGCTAGATTAGGAGTTTGTTAAAATTGTGCTAAATGTGATAAAGGAATCTATTGGATTCTATTTTGGTGTCGCTGTTGATATTGGTCGTCTTGTTTTTGAGGTGAAATCATATTCTGGTTGGAACCTAGTCTTGACCAATTTATTCTAAAGTTATCTAAAGCTTACAATATTTGATTAAAAATCAGGTTTCGTCAATTCTACGTTAAATATAGTTTACAACTAATTTCAGCTACATTTAGGCCAGTCAATCTAAAGTCATAAGCGATTAATTATTAATTTTTTAGCGAAAACGATTCAGGCCAGTAAATCTAATTTCATAAGCAATTATCTATTCATTTTTCAGCTAAAATATTTTCAGGCGTTTTTCTTCTTTTATAAAAATTGGGTCACTTACCTGATTTGGCCTTGGTCCAGATGGGTATCCACTAATTGGTGGTAAATAAGCGTTTTGTCCAGGAGCTACTTGGGCTACAGCTGCTGCTAAGCATGCTGCTGACAGTATTAACTGCAAAGAAAAAATATTCAAATATTAATAATCATTTTTCGATATACATATATGATAAAAGATTTTACAGTTCAAAATTCAGTCATTTTTATACTCCCGAAGAATTAATGGTATTTTCCAAAAAATACCAAGTTGTGTTTGTTTTATATTTTGTTGAGGGGTCCTTAATATGGATATTTTCAAATATTATTAATATATTAGGGTGGTCCTTAATATGGATATTTTCAAATTTCCTTGCTCCTAGTAGCTCAAATGCTTTCAAATTAATAAAACAAAATTCTCTGAAAGTTTTAGCTCCTAATCTTAACTTTAAGATAGTCCGCACTCCAACCAATGGAAATAACATGAGTTAAATTCCTTTTGTTTTATCAAGTGAATCAAAATTTTGAGAATAACATTATATTTGCTCATTTTGATCATAAATAAAATATTTACAATAAAAATTTGATATATTTCATAAAATAAGTATTTGCTCAGGAAGAAGAACCAAGAAACTTTGGTTTTTAGTGCGGACTATTTTAGAGTTAATATTTGAAGCTAAAACTTTCCGAGAATTTTTTTTATCAATTTGGAATCATTGAGTCCCTGGGAGCAAGGAAATTCGAAAACATCCATATTAAGGACCACCCTAATGTATATGTATATACTATAATATACTATATAATGTAGATTTAACCTATTATTCAGGAACTATCAAAACGTTGTGCATTTCTTGTGCCATCAAGCGTTTTACACATAAAAACTAACCTCCAAAAGGCACCTGACTACAACTACTTTATACGATTATAGATCCGTAACATAAAATATCTATTTCATCTTTATATTGCTTGAGACCACAATTTCTTTGAAAACTCATGATTTTTAATATTCGACAACTTTTGGTCTTTTCTTGAATTTAAAACTTTTACTTGAATTTTAAAGTTGGAACAAAATAATTTAATAAAATTTGTTCGAAAGTATATTTTGTACTTTTCACTCCCAGTAAAACTATGATATTAGAAATATCATTAATCAAATTAAATTCACATTTTTTCTTTAAAATTATATAGAATGTAATAAATTTAATAAGATTCACTTTTTTCTTGAATCGTTTTTCTCTATATTTTGTACCTACAAGGTATATTTCATATTAAATTTGGTTAAGTATGAATCCAGTACGAGAACAAGTATGAAAAATTATTTATTAAAATATTAACTATATGTTCATATTTCTTTAAAATTAAGATTTGAATTATTCAAAAAAGTTTCTGCTCGTATTGACAAAACGATTGTGTTTGGGAAAAGAAATTTTTTTTTTAATTCAAAAATGTTTGTTTTGAATATCGAAAATAATTCAGATTTTTGAAGATACGGGAAGTTCCAGCAATTTGCTCAAGATGCCATACACCACTAGTTTTTTGTTAATTTTAGACGCAAGCTTATTGTTACTTTTTAATGCCTAATTGAAAATTCGTCAATAAATTACATGAATAAGTTCAATGAAGTTTATTTTTTTAATAATAGAAATTATTAAAAATTATTAGTATTATATATATATATAATTTCAGTTCAGTACCAATTTGATTTACGGTGGAGAGAATGTTGCAACTTTTTTTGCAATATTTTAATTTATTATACTAATTATCATAATCGATAAAATCACGACGTCATATTAAAATGTTAATAATAGAGATGTAATGTGATAATGAGACATCTCGTAGGCAATTATGATGTTTTATAATTGATTTATAATCATATGATAAGTAACTATCAATCATAATGTGAAAGAAAATTTGCAAATGTGAACTTACAAAGGAATCGAGTTAATAACGAATTTAAGTTTACATTGCAGTTAGAGTTCGAAAATTTAAATTTTACTTAAATGTTAAATATTAAATTCAATATTAAAATATTTTTATTCAAAATAAAAATGGGATAAAAAAGTACTGCTTAAAAGGAATGATATACAATAATTGAAATAAATAGGTACAATAAATAAAGGCTTTATAAATTCAAACTCATTTCGTCATCAGCAGCGATTTTGAGAAAACAAAAGTAATTTTACCCATATATATCGATTTGTTGAACAACTATCGAAATAATAAAAAATCAATTAAAATCTCAAATTATTTACAGATTATTTAAACATTACATAAAACCTAAGTATGTCGAAAATACTGAATTGAAATTCTCATTCGAATGCGGTAATAATAAAAATATTTTATAATTTATTTACTTTTATTATATGAATTCATAATGTTACAAAATCGTGTGAGGTTAAAATTATTTTGAAAATGCCTAATTAATTATAATAATTACGGCGGCAAAAACGCTAATTTCGTTCGTGAGAATTGGCTACCGTTACGCGGAGGAACAATAGCGGTTATTTTTTGCTTCAAATACACATTATAATAATTTCACTTTTGAAATCAAGAAAAAGACTATATATATATATATATATATATATATATATATCAATGTATACAAATGAATTTCTGTGTGTATGTTCTAGGCATTCAAAACACCTCCAATCACAGTGAATATTTGGTAAATTTAGGTAAATCCCTGGGAAGGTTTTCGTTAATAATAGCACCAAGTAGCGGAGGTTGTATTTTTTCTATTCTTTTAGCTCAAGTTTTTTTTTGTTTATGTATATTGCGTATAAAAAACCATATATGACCCCAAATTTTGACCCTCTTACCAAAAACTTGTACAAAACAAAAATGTTGACATCTAAAAATCAATTAAAAACTTTCGATTATTCTCATAATCAGACTAATTGAACATTAAACTCATTACATAAAGTATGACTAAAGTTCTAGTAATAAATTGAGATTCTCATTGGAATCCCATTGGAATCCCATTTGAATCTAATTTCTCATCCTTCACCACTTTTACTCTCAAGAGATGATATAACAAATTTTATTCCCATGCTCGTATTAAATCATATAACGACATGTTCATATTTTTTCGCATCCATTCAGAAATGTTAAAGAATTTATGGTGAAATATCATTTGATAAAAAAATTTAATAGTCAATATAACAAACCAAAACTCTATTAATTTTTCAATTTGTTTGTTTATTTTTCAATAAAATTGAAATGTTATGTATAATAAAATAATTATTAACTTCTTGTAGGGTAAGTTATTGTAATCGTTCAGAAATCAAAATTGAAATTTTTTACATTTCTTCACGTTTTGAAGGTTTCTGAACATTTTGGCTAACCTCAGAAAAAATGGATGTATGTGTGTATGTATGTATGGATACAATTTTTCTTTCACGTTTTCGGGAGCACGGATCAACCGATTTGAATAGTTCTGAAAACATTCGATTCCTATTGATAGGGAGATGTGCTGATTAGTTTTTTGCAAAGGCAGGTCCAGCAGTTGCGGAGATAAAGAGCAAAAAGAGTGCAGAAATTAGAAATCGAGTTTTTGAGAGAGCGGAGCATCCGATTTTAATAATCTAAAAATATTCAATTTGTAATAATGAGGAGAAGTGGTGATTAGATTTTGGCAAAGGTAGTTCCAGCCATTTCGAAAATACCGAGCTAAATTTGCAAAAAAATTCAGTTTTTGAGAGAACTACGCGTCCGATTTGAATGATTCAAAGAACTTTTTGCTGGTTTCAACAAAATAATTCCTTTTCGAAAAAATTTTTTGTCTCATTATTATTTTTTTTCCAATTTTTTTTTTTGTATATTGAAAATAATTCAGATTTTAATTTTAATTCTAAGTTCTAATATACTTTAAATAAATAATTTCAACTTTGCAATTAAGTTTATATAATTCTTATAAATATTAGACAGTGTTACAATATTTATAGTAATCTATTTGAAAACATTTAATATTCCTCGAACATTTTGTTACGGTACGGGAAGTTCCAGCAATTTTCCTTAAGGCACGATGCCATACACCACTAGTTATGGACTATGTTTATAAATTTATTTTAAGATATTCGAAGTAAATAATAGCACTCAGATTACAGAATGGTAACAAATAATTACTACATTACTCTCTTAAGTTATCAACATTTTGAAAAGAATTATCAACATTTTTAAATTTTGACTACATCATACTATTTTTTTCCACTAAAATTTAGGAATCCTTAATCCAATCCCAAAGACACATTTAAAAATATTTTTTTCGCGTAATAAATTATTCTGGCAAAATCAAACATATATGTAGTTTTACATACAAGTGTGTGCCAATATTGTTTTTTATTCATAACAATTTTTTTTGAAGTAAAATCTTTCTTAAAAAATGAGTACGAAGTCAATAATTTTGTATATCGTTAAAAATAAATTTTATTCAACTTGCTCTAAAATTAAATATTAAAATTATTTTGGGCCTGGATTCGTTTTTGAAAAACGTATTAATAAAAAAAAAACTTTTTGCACAAATTTCAATGTTGATTCATTTTCAGCATCTAAATTTCTT
>NW_020539727.1:8588402-8614395 GCF_003426905.1 Ctenocephalides felis | reverse complement strand
CTCTGTTTTGTAATTTACAAATTCTTAGTACATAATCTAAGTAGCTTTTCGTACTATCACTTGAATAATGTACACGACCGTTGACTTCCATAGATTAACATTCAGGGACCTCATGACCCAGTCATATATTATTTATAGTATTCGTAAAATGTGAAATATTTAGTTAGTAACTTTATAACATAACTGAAAGTTTTTGCTCTTAATATTAACTTTAAGATAGTCCGCACTTCTACCAGAGTTTCCCATGGAAATAACATGAGTACAATTCCATTTGTTTTTAGAATTTCAAACTTGAGACAAGTGAATCAAAATTTTGAGAATAACATCGTATTTGGTAATAAAAGTATTACGACAAACATTTGATATATTTTATAAAATAAGTATTTACTTAGCAAGAAGAACCAAGAAATTTTGGTTATAGTGCGGACTATCTTAAAGTTAATATTAAGAGCTAAACTTTCAGAGAACTGTTTTTTATCAATTTGGAAGCATTTGAGCCCCTCGGAGCAAAGAAATTCGTAAATATCCATATTAAGGACCACCCTAATATATGGTATATATATATATATATATATATATATATATATATATATATATATCATTTAACATTCATGTCACCCAATGCAATAGAAAATAATATTCTATATTTGCTTCTAAATTTACTGGCGATTTCAGTTGCAGACAGCCATTCAACGACACTTATGATAAATGCAAATTTTAATTGCATTTGACCTCAGTTTTTCATTTCATTATGTAATTTCGATAATTTTGTTTGAACATATTTTCCGCATTGGTGACCCTAAAGTTGAAAGATCATGAGGTCTTATGGATCGTAAATTTTCGATTCATATTTATTGACTTTATCAAATAAAAAAATAATTATTTGAAGATTATTGACTACTTTAAATAGTAACATTAAAATTATGATAATTACACTTTATTGAAGATTAAATAATGAAAATATTTATTAACTTTTCGTAAGACAAGTTATAGTAATCGCAAATAAATCGAAAATGAAAATTTTTATATATCTTTACGTTTCGAAGGTTTCTGAACATTTTGGCGTACCTTAGAAAAAATGGATGTATGTGTGTGTGTGTGCGGATACAAATTTTCGTCGACGATTTCGGGAACATGGATCAACCGATTTGAATAATTCAAAAAACATTCGATTCGTATTGATAAGGAGACAAAAAGTACCAAAGACTCAGTTTTTAAGAGAACGAAGGGTCCCATTTTAATAATTCAAAAAACATTTTACTTATATTGACAAGATGAATAACTGATTAAATTTTTGGGATGGCAGGTCCAGCGGTTATAGACTTTCAATAAAAATAAGTTAAAAAAATGTCATTTTGCGATCAAAAATGTTTATTGGACTTACGCACATCAAATTATCAAATATTTTTATAGAGATTTTTATAATGTGTACACATTTTGTGTAATTTTTCTTGGATCCCGTACCAAGATTTTTAATTACGGTACGGGAAGTTCCAGCAATTTGCCTTAAGGCACGATGCCATGCACTCCACTAGTTTTAGTTACATATACGTAAGCAATTGCTACGAATAGTTTTTTTTTAACAAGCAATGGAGCAAATTATAAAATTGCTATTTAAATCTTAATTTATTACAAGTGAGTACTTGCATGATCTAAAATGTTTCCCTAACTTTTTATGCATCTTACATGCATGAAGTGTAATTTTACTACTAAATTCTAAATTTATTCCTTCCTTATATTTATAAAATATCATCCAATATTCATTCTGTCATATTTACCATAAACTTTTCGATATATTTCCAATTTCTTCGACGAATAAATATTACCTTTTAGATTTTGCAATCGACATTTAAAAGTTCATATTATATTAGATTCATAAATAAGGCAATTGCAAAATTCAGAAAACGTGAAATGATTTTTGTGACCGACATATAATTATGGATTTCATTACATCCAACTGTTATATAATGAAATTGAAATTGGACGTTTCCTTATTCTAATAAAAAGCAGAAAATATTGAAAAAATATTGCATAATGGGAAATGAAACATGATGATGAATATTGAAAAAATTTAGTTCTTATTAAATGCCAATCAGAACTTCTTGCTATCTTCTTAACGACATTTTTCAGAGTACAACCGATTGGTTGGCTTATCTGAATTTGGTATGTATTTATTATTTAAATAGGGAAGAGCTCTTTTTATAAATTTAATGCAAGGTTAAAAGTGGAAATTTAAAATTTTTTTTACTAAAAATTGGTTGGATATAAGTAAAATACATTTGTTTTTACTAATAGCAAATTAAATAGTTAAAATTATATTTAACACAGTTTTTTTACTTAAAGCAATTTTAAATTATTTAAAATTAAATATCTGCAGTTTTATACATTTAACAGATTCTGAACTATCAAAAAAAATATTTTGAACTTCAATATTCTTCTCGTTTACCTAAATTTTAAAATGGGAGTTTAATGAGTTTCCTACATATAATTTGATTTTTTAATAAATCAAAATCCTCCTATTAAGTTATAAATAATTCAAGTTAATGGTAAACATTTTATTTTGCCATTTTAATCATTTATTACCTAGTTAACACGAGTAAAGTACTTTTAACTTTCTTTACGAGTAAATACAATGACACATTCATGTTCTTTAAGAGAGTTACAGCTTAAATAAGCGATAAATATGTCAATTTGTTTTAAATTATGTACTTCGAATTGTTTATTACATCTTTGTCGATGCTACTTTTTATATATTGGAGGAGATTTATTTATATTTAAATTTTATGGACATAAAGTATGTTTCTTGAAGTTATTGCTACTATAAAGCCTGTAGGCTTATGTATAATGGCTTAACTAATGATTGGATTTTAGTTGGAAATTTTTGTAATAGAAATATCGAATTGATAAAATAATTAACTTATATCGTTATTAATTTATAGTTAACCATTCCTAAATATAAACTATATTTTAAGAAATTGATCCAACTTTTGGCAACAAATTGTAACAATTTATTCGACTTTATATCAAAACGGATTTTGAATAATTTTCATGATGAGTTTTGGGTGTAGTTTTATAATTTAACAATTTTTTATTAGCCTAATATTCTTAGATGTTTTTTAAGAGCACAAACTCTCATCATTATACAAAGTTTTATCAAAACTGCCAAAAAATTTAAACGGCCTGGAAAATATTTACCAAAAACTAATGTGCATTTAAATGAATTAAATTAAATGTTCAAAATCAGATTTTTAGCTCAATCATCTCGTAAAACTTATTTTGAAGTCAGTTCTTTTTTTTTGAGAAGAGGTCAAATTTTGGCCCACATCCATACATATTTCGTTTAATTTTGGTGTCAAATGACATTTACGATAATAGTATCTGATAGTATCATTCAGTTGATCCCTCAGTTTGTGTTTTTGCTAGAAAATCCGATTTGGTAATATTATGTTTTTTCTCGAAGTCCTTCTGAATATTTTGACATCAAAATTGGTAAAAGTTTCTGTGTATATATAAGTGACTCAAAATTTGACGTTCTCTCAAAATGTATTCAGGTCCAAGTCGGTCTATTTGGCGTGAAAAGTGAAAACAATATATTAAAAATAATATGAGAGGAATTAGGAAATGGGAAAAATTTTCTTATTAAATTAGTTAATTTGCTAGCTTAACGTCGTTTTCGCTTCCTGCACAATTCAGTTTAAATTAGAAGTCAATTATTTGAATTACCATTTATAATATTTAGAAGACCGGTTATTATATATAATAAGAAGACAATATAAAAAATTTAAAAAGGGGATTGACTTGAGAAAAATACTACATCTAAAACATGGTTCTATTTGGATCAGAAACAGACATATACTCTAAGTAAGGCAGATACCTTTTAGTAGTTCTGATATGTGATACACAAAAAAAAGAAACTACAAGATTACCAATGCAGATGTACCTACAGCAAATAGTAGGATGATAAACTTTTCTATAGTATTTTATATAATAACAAAAAAAACTGGTTTAGACCATTATTACGACAAAATTGTCTTCTACAAGACCTCATTGATTGAAAAATGGTAGTATTTAAAGTACGAGGACAAAAATGGTTGCACAAAATTTTGCAAAAAAAACATCGAAAGAAAGACGCAGTAGCATGAACGACCCATGCTATTATGAATTTATCAAAAAATTTCCTCATAAAAACGATTCGTTAAAATTGACCCATAAAGTAACATATGAGAAAGTACTGCAAAAAAGTAGATCGATGTTTATCAAAATAATTTTATGGTATAACTATTATATATAATCGAATTATAAAGTTCTTACTGAAAGTCCGCAATTGTGATTTAAAAAAAATGGATTCATATAAAGAAAAACTTTTATTGTATTCTTGAATAGCATTTGTCAATTAAAAGTTAACCGCCCCTGTCCCAAATTAACTACAAATTGCCGTTGGGGTTTTGACTTAAAAAAAAATGATCACCTTATGTTAATTGAATCTTCAACAATGGATATCCTGACTAATGTTGTCTCAAAGAAAAAATGGATTCATTAAAAAAGAACAGAAAACTGGGTCACGTCCTTATTGGAAATACAGCATCTTCGACATAGAAGGATATCTTACACTTCCAATTATAAATAATAGACTTAGGAGAAATGAAAATATTTTAAAGATGAAGACGAGGAAGAATGCTGGTGATGGAAAATAGGAAATATACGGGGTATTGAGAGCATAAGGATACGTAGCAATATACACGGATTTAAAAAGAGATATGTAAAACAACTAGCAAATAAGGATAAAGTACATCAGGTGCTTCTCTCGTTCTACCAACCTGTTTTCGGGCAGAACACTAATAATACACAAATGCATATAAAAATATATGGGTGGTCCTTAATATGGACATTTTCGAATGTTATTGCTCCCAGAGGCTTGAATGCTCTTAATATAGACATTTTCGAATTTCCTTGCTCTTAGGGGCTCTAATGTTTCCAAATTGATAAAAAAAATCCTCTATAAGTTTTAGCTCTGAATATTGTCTTTTTGATAGTGCGCAATTCAATCAAAGCTTCGTATGGAAATAGTATGGAAAACTTTTCGAAAATTTTAAACATGTTTTTTAGGTATAAATTAGCGAAAAATGAATTAAAAGTGACAATTCGTGTCATCTTTTATTGAAAATTCGAGTCTCTACAAAACAGGTTTTTTATAATTTGTTTTGTAGAGCGACGAATTTTGAATAAAACTCATTCATTTGTTTGCTAAGTTATATCTAAAAAAACATTTTTGAAAGTTTTGAAAATTTTCCCATGATATTTTCATACAAAACTTTGATTGAATGTGCGCACTATCAAGAAGACAATATTAAAAACTAGAACTTATAGAGAATTTTTTGTTATAAATTTGGAAGCATATAAGCCCCCGGGAGCAAGGAAATTCGAAAATGTCCATATTAAGCACTACCCTAATATATATATATATATATATATATATATATATATAATTATCTATTATATTACGTATTTATATGAAGATGTACCAACTCTTCTCTGTCTCTAACGAGCAGCTAGTTACTACACTGGCAGCAGCCGTTCCCTTAAGGCACGATTCTGAACCAAAGAGTGAATATAACGACCTAGTGACATTACATTATACAGAACTACACCTCCTCATCGACTGTGTTAATAAAACTATTACAAGAACAGGTGGATCTGTTCAAATTGTAATGGAATAATCGAATCCGATAAAAGATACACCAACGAATAACCTGGTTTTGGGCAGGGCTAAGGATATCACTAAGGATGCTGATTAAATTAATTCTTTGAGGCAACATTAGTCAGGATATCATAAATAATTAACCTAGTTTTGGACAGGACTAAGACAACTCTTTGACTCTTTGAGACAACATTAGTTAGGATGCTATGAATAATTTAGTTTTAGACATGACTAAGGATATTGCTAAGGATGTTGATTATTATCATTGAGGAAATTAATTCTTAGAGACAACACTAGTCAGGATATCACGAATGACCTAGTTTTGGATAGGACTAAGAATACCACTAAGGATGCTGATTAAATTAATTCTTTGAGACCACATTAGTCAGGATATCTTGAATATCTAACCTAGTTTTAGACAAGACTAAGACAACTTTTTGACTCTTTGAGACAACATTAGTAAGGATGTCATGAACAACTTATTTTTCGACATAAATATGGATATCGATAAGGGTGCTGATTATTATCATTAAGAAAATTAATTCTTTGAGACATTAGTCAGGAAATCATAAATAACCTAGTTTTGTACATGACTAAGGATATCACTAAGGTTGCTGATTATTATCATTAAGGAAAATAATTTTTTGATATAAATTGTCATTAGTCAAAATATAAATTGTTAAGTTTTAAGGCACAATGCCATGCCCTACTAGTTGAAGATTTGCTTATAAATTTAAAGTACTCTGAATTCCCATGTGGGTCAAAACACAAGTTGTGTTACACAACTAAGGATAGTTATTATCCAGGATTTAATCCGTTTTTTCAAAGATGATTTCTATGACAAGTTACAATATTAAAAAATTGTCAAGCTAAAATTTTAAGTTACAAAGTTACGTTGAAAAATAAATTTAAACATACAAAGTAATAAACAGTTTTTCTTTGTCTTTATATAAATATTAAAAATAGTAATATGAACATTATTAGTTTCACTATTATTAATCCTTTTCATAAAAAAGGTAAGAAAGTTAGTTATTTTTAAATTAAATTTATTTATGTAGAGTTAATTTCATTTTTATCATAGTTATAATTACAAAACTATTATTTCGTTTATACAAAATTCACAAATTTTTAAAAATTTAATACGACTTATAAAAATATATTCTGAACTCTATTCCAAATTCATACTTCGTTTATTTAGGACACTTCTTTCTTCCAGTACAAAATTTATTTTACCATTAATATTTGACGAATGCATTTATCATTATTATTATTATAATTTAAGTGATTAATAATGTTTATTGTAATATGTCAACGTGACCTTTGAACCTTTCACGATCAGTCACGTTTCTTCTTCAGAGTGAGAATTCTTTCCGAATACTACAGAAGCATTAATAATGGATTTGTCTTGTATTATTATGAATATTAACATATTTGCAATAATATTGAAAAATGTTTAAGATTATGAATTAGTTTAAATAAATTATTTGATAAGTATTTGACTAATAAAAAAATTGATCTCATTCATCAAATGGGTCTATATTCATAAAGTTTTCTCAAAAAAAAAAAAATAATTGATTTGTTGACTATTTAATTTTATTAACAGATTTTCTTATGAAGATATTTTAAATATTTTGTTTTAGTATAATTTTAAACTAAATTTATATTTGCCGAATAAACAAGCTAAGATAAAGAAGGAGTTGCCTTCAATTTCCCAGAATATATTGTGAAGAGTTCGAATATTTATTCAGTGTATTATTTCAAAAGTCAATGTTCTAAAAATAATATGTCAATATGTCAATATGAAAATATCATGCCAATAAAGAAAAAAAAACAAATTTTCAATTCAAATGGATTCATTATAACAAAGATAAAAATGTGCAAAAATCAATATCCTTACGTATTTTGAAGATAAATTTATAATAAGAAAAGATTTGAAAGATATAAATTTATATAGCCTAAGTATAGTAAAAAAATCTTATATGCCCGTACATTTACAATAAAGTAAATAATATCTAAATATTTAGAATGAATCTTTAACAAAAATAATAGTAAGAAATTAAAAAAAAAATTGCAGAAGTCAATTTTGAAAAAGTTTAACATAAAAATGAAAAACTTGCGATGAAGATTATTTTTTCAATAAAGGACTGCAAATTGCAATTGAAACAGTGTAGTTATTAACTTTTTTTCCCAAAAAAACAGGATTTGTAGAAAATATCTGTTATTAATTTAGGAAACTGAATTTGAATTCATGAAAGAAATTTCCTTAATTAATTCTGAAACTTTCCTAAGGGTAAGTTATAGTAATTGTCCAAAAATCGAAAATAATAATAATAAAAGATTTCAAAAAAATTTTTTACACAAAGAATTTTTCACTCTCTTTCACTATATTTCGAAAAAGTTCAGCATAAAAACGAAAAAGTGCGATGTAGATTATTTTTTCAATAAGATACAGATTAAAATTGAAATAGCATAGTTATTAATTTTTTTGTTAAAAAAAACACAAGGTTTTTAGAAAATATGTTATTAGTTTAGGCAACAAATTTTAAATTTTTTAATTTAATACAAATTTCTTATTAGCTTTCCTTAGGGTGAGTTATAGGAAATGTCCAAAAATCAAAAATGAAAATTTTAGTATATCTTTACGTTTCAAAGGTTTCTGAACATTTTGGCATACTTTAGAAAAAATATATGCGTGTGTATGTGTGGATACAGTTTTTCCCCCACGATTTTAGGCGCACCAATTACTATTACTATTAATTAGAATACACCAATTTGAATGGTCAAAAAACATTCGATTTCTATTGATAGGAAGACGTGCTGATTAGTTTTTGGCAAAGACAGGTCCAGCCGTTTTGGCGATACGGAGCAGAGTGCAGAAAATAGAAAAAGTGTTTGATAGAACTGAGCATCCAATTTGAATGATTCAAAAACATTTACTTCGTAATGATGGGGAGAAGTGGTGATTAGTTTTTGTCAAAGCCATTTTGAAGATACAGATCTAAATGTACAAAAATGGCAGTTTTTGGTAGAGCTAAGCATCTGATTAGAATGATTCAAAAAACATTCTGCTTGTGTTAACGAAACAATTGCTTTTCGAAAACATTTTTTTTTATATATCGAAAATAACTCAGATTTTCATTTTAATTTTGGCTAAAGTTCTAAAGCTTACTCACATACTTCAAATCAATAATTTTAACTTTGCAATTTAGTTTATATAATTCTTATAAATATTAGACAATGTTCCAGTATTTATTTGAAAACATTTAATATTCTTCAAACATTTCGTTACGGTACGAGAAGTTCCAGCTTAATGCACGATGCCATACACCACTAGTTTGATAAACAATTGAGCCATATTTGTATTCATTATCATGGTGGGTGAAAATTAAGGACAAAATTACCATATGAATCAGTAACTTTTTTTTAGTCACGCACAATTTTAATTATATTATAAATCATTAAAAAATTGAAATGGATTACTTAAGAGCGCGGGTAAAAATGTCGAAAGTTTTATAGAAACTATATATTTTTTTACTTACTTTTGCATTATATTACAAATAATTAATGTTTTTCGTGCTTGACGTGTTAATGAGCGACAGAATTGCTATTGTCTTGTGGTTAGTTCACAATGGTAATTTTCTGAAGTAATATTTCAATTTTGCAATCAAGGTAGTTTGTAATTAATTATTATTTATATCTTGAGATTTCATTCAAATAGTAAATTTATACCAAATACATTAGAATTTATTATTAAAAATTTTGTAAAATATTTCGGCTCATATTTCTAAATTAAGTTCCTTTGTGAAAGATGCAAAAGTGATCTGATTCCAAAATTTCAGGATTTTAATTTCGAGAGTTTGATTTAGAAAAGTTTTCATGATATTCGTTTTATTGATTAAAATGTTTGTTGATGCTTTCTTATTAACGAAATAAATTTATTAACTTTCCGAAGGAGAAGTTTATGTTTTAATAAAAAAATCCAATTCGATAATTTTATGTTTTCTCGACGTTTCAAGCTATTCTGAATCGAATGAGACCAACATTTTTATGGAACTTTTTTTGACGATATATATCATGGTCTTATAGAATTTACTGAAATATTACGGCCTTACGACAAGTAGTTTAAGTCTAAAAATTTATCAAAGTTTGAGAAAATGAGTAGTTTTTTTTGACGTTTAAACGATAGAGTACTTGGTCTTAATGAACATACTGAACCATTAAAGTCCTACGGAAACTGGTTAATTATAAAAATTATTGATTTTTAAAAATTTGCTTTTAGAAAATACTCCGAGTTAACGTGTTGGTTCGTTTTCAATTATGTGTAATAAATTCACTTAGAATACTTTTAATCACTCCTGAATTGATTTATTATAATATAATATTTACACATATCGGGAAGTTCGTGTAACTTGCCTCAAGGCAAAATACATACCAACTAGTTTACAAATTAAATTAATATATTTATATTTAATACAATCTTACCGATTTCAGTAGTTGTCGTTAGACTAGTATAAGGACTTACCTGAAATAAAAGAAAAACAAATATTAGTAAAAATCACAATAATTCATAAACTATCATCAAAACAAATTTTATTAGTAAAATATATAAGATTTTGTCCTTAATAATATTTTATACTGCCTCAGTAATAAATACATGTTTCGTGCTAATATTTAAACAAAACCTGTTGCTTCCAATTTTAGAATTTTTTTAAGCCTTTTTTTTAAATTTCATTATAAAATCCTATGAAATTGTATGGAATCCTGTGGAATCTGCTCGTTTTCGGACTTTTGATCTAATTTCAAGTAATAAGGCATAAAAATTGATTGATATTCCGATGAAGTATTTGTTTATATAGTATTCTTCGCTTAATGAGTTTTGGTTAGACCTAATAATTCCAAAAATTAACAAATATACAATTGTATTACAAATTTCTGCTCTCCAACACCAGATTCCCGAAGTGATTACATAATAATGAAGAAGACAAATAATTAACCAAATGAGGTAGAAAATTGACCAGCGTTTTCCAATCTTTGTGTAGAGTTGAAGGTTGTTTGGTAGTAAGGTCAAAGAAATATCCACAAAGACGTTCTACTGTTTATTTATTTAGCAGTGTGAAGATCATCTCATCTCATCTCATAATGACTTTATGGGGAAGGTGAAAAATGATACTGGACGATGTGGGAAAGTTGAAGGACATTGTTGATAATGATCGTAGGAGATGGAATTGACAACCCAATAAAACTAAGAAATCTTGTATGCTAACAGAATCCATTTTTTTATTTTTAATCCAAAGACATTCAATAGTTTTGAAAACCAACTCTAGGAAAAATGATGAATACATGGACACGAAACGAAACATTTTTGATATCATTTTTCTTGTGATGACAAATTCCTACTTTGAGATTTTGAATCCAAAAAACCTGATCGAAACATTTTCAATATCAGTTGGTTTTGTGAAGACAAACTGCAAGTTTAAGTTTCTGAAACCATAAAGTCTAAACGAAACTTTCTTCAATTGTTTTGTCAAGATGAACTCAATTTTTTTCAATCCAAAAAAAAAAAAAAAAACATTTCCATACCATTTATCGATTATCTTATGAAGATGAACTGTTTAAGTTTTAGAAGTTCCAACATTTTGATTCCAAAGTATCAAGGTTTAATATTTCTTTAAGACAGTTGTTTTCTGTAGATAAACTCAATAATTAGATTTTTGATATAAAAAATAGAAAATAAACATTTTTGTGGAACTTTAAACTCTAATTTGAAGATTTTGAGTTCTAATCGTAAGATTTTGAGCTCCACTTAAAAGATTTTGAGCTCCACTTAAAAGATTTTGAGCTTTGATAAAATTTTAAGCTCTAATCGTAAGTTTTTGAGCTCCAATTGAAAGATTTTAGACTAAATTTTAAAGATTTTGGAGTGAATTTTAAAGATTTTGGAGTGAATTCCAAAATGTGATCAAAATCTTTAAAATTTAGCCAAAAATATTTAAAATTTAGCCTAAGATGTTTAAAATTCAGTCTGAGATGGTTAAAATTTAGTCCAAAGTTAGTTAAAATGAAGCCCAAAATCTTTTTAATTGGTGTTCAAATTCTTTTAATTGGAGCTCAAAATCTTAAAAGCTCAAGATCTTACTGAGTGAATTTTGAAGATTTTGAATTGAATTTTAAAGATTTTGAACTGCAGTTTAAACATCTTAGACTAAATTTTAATGATTTCGGAATGAATTTTAAAGATTTTGAAGTGAATTTAAAAAATCGAAATCTTTAAAATTTAATCTAAAATCTTTAAAATTGTTAAAAATGCAGTCCTAAATGTTTAAGGTGGAGCACTAAATCTTTAAATTGGAGTACTAAATCTTCCACTTCACTTTAAAGATTTAGTACTAATTTTAGTACACCTCTTTAGTAAATTCAATTTTAAATATTTGGAACTACTCAATTTAGAACTCAATTTTGAATATTTAATAATCCAATTAGACAATTTAGAGCTCCAATTGGAAAATTAAAATTTCAAAAAATCTTAAAATTAGGTGTCCATTTGGTTAACCATAATTTTTAAAATGCATTTCTTATTGATGCATGATGAAAATCGATTTTAGCATTGAAAAATTGAAACAATAAAAATTTAATATTAGATTTCAAAATAAAATAAAATATAATCAACATTTTGCTTTAGGTGTTATTAATTTACTCATATTATTTTATTTAATTTTTAAAATTTATTTTTAAATTAATTAGTTAAAACTACTATTAAGAATTTTTGTGTTAATATGTACATAATGCGAAAAATCTTACAATATTTCAATAAATTAAAATAAAATTTTTTAAATTACGACTATCCTGTTTTTCCACCGCACTGTATAGAAACCTAAATTACCTAATTCGCAATATTTCTACAATAAATAATAATCACCAACAATGTGGCGAAAACGATCAATTTCCAATTATAAACAATGCCAATTATTCTTTCATAATATCAATAAATCTAATTGAGTAGTTATTATAAAATGATTGTTTTCACAATACAAATTACAAAAGGCTAAACGCATAGATTGAAGCACCTTGAAGAAAAATTAATTTCGAAATTTAATAAAAAAAATAATTGTTAACCATGTAATTGCCATCAATTGATCATCAACCAGGTAATTGGAAAAATGATTTATTTTAGAAGAAATAAATACTAGCTAAGAAGTAATAATTTATCGTTAGAATATTCATAACTTGATTGTAAAATAGTTTTATAAAATTTTATTTTTTTCACATTTTAGTTATCAATTTATTGATACTTTTTCTATTATTTTTATTTAAACACTAACTTATTATTTACAAATTTAAATTTATAAATTTTCTTAAATAAAAATAGATTTGGTAACTGTTTTTAGATATTTCTTCCAAAATGTTTTTGTTTTGTAATTTTATAAAAATTCTGACAAATTTTGGAAACTTTATAATCATAAAGTAGTAAAGAATTGGAAAATCTCTGTTTTTGCTTCAAATAAGTTAGATTTTCTAACTGTTTTTAAATATTTCTTCCAAAATGTTTTTGTTTTGTAATTTTATAAAAATTCTGACAAATTTTGGAAACTTTATAATCATAAAGTAGTCAAGAATTGGAAATTTTCTTAGTTTTTGTTTCAAAGAACTAGATAGATAGATTTGGTAATTGATTTTAGATATTTTTTCTAAAATATTTTTTTTTGTGATTTTATGAAAAGTCTGACAAATTTTGGAAACTTAATAATCATTTAGTAGTCATAAATTGAAATAATTCTCAGTTTTTGTTCTAAGGAACTAGATAGATAGATTTGGTAACTGATTTTGGATATCATCTCAATGGGTATCTCAATGTTTTTTTTTTGTAATTTTATAAAAATTCTGATAAATTTTAGAAACTTTTACTTCACTATTACTCTTGGAACATAAATTAGAAATTTTCTCAGTTTTTGTTACAAATAACATTCTAAACAAATTTTCTTGAATTCAAATTTTTAGATATTTTTGAAATTTTTATTTTCACATTGAATTCAGTACAAAAGCATTTAATGAAAAATGTAGAGTAGACACCAGATATTTAAATAAAAAAAAATATTAGTAAATTTTACAAAATGAACCACGATTTTTCCACCAGCTCTCTCTATTCATCTCTTCATACATGTAGAATGCCTAGTTATGTGTTTAGCATTGTCTAGCGATTTTATATAATTAAATTTGCCGCTGTTGCGACACACTTCAATCGCAGCTGGAAATACTAATACAAAGTCGACGACAAATTGCTGCGGCAACACTAATATTAACATCGGGCAATACAATCATTAGCGACGCATTGGTATTTAGAAAATTATTTTTATTGTCTTTTATATGATTGTACAGTTTTTTTATTACTTTGATGTAAGAAAAAATTGAATTAATGAAAAGTATTTGTAATTAAAAATAAATTCAAAAAAGGTCACTACTGCTTGACATCAAGCTGCTCTAACAGGGTATCGTACCCGGACTTCTGATAAGACCCAAATAACATCTCTTATATATAAAATTCTTCTGTAATGATGCATGAAAGGATACTCCACTTAAACGATTATTCGGATTTTGATAAATCTTTCTGAAGATTGTTAATTGATTTTTCTAGGATTTTTTGATTTGTAGAAATATACTTAAATTGTAGAAATAAATAAAAAAAAATACAATAAACCGCTTATCGTTGTTTGACTTTGAAAGTATTGGAGGCATTGTTAGGCATTGGAAACAAATGAAAACTGTCATCTGCCAAAAATTTTAATCCAACTAATAAGCTAAGACACTATTAGAATATAATATACTCATAATTATGAATAAGAAAAATGTAATGTCTGCATTATTATTGCCGAAAACAGCTGAGATGTGCCAAAAATTAAAATAATATAAGATACAGTATATATGTTTGGCGGTGACCTGCGCATGAGTCTGACGGTTGTGGACTTTCAATGATTTCAAAGTCTTCTCTCATATATATATATATATATATATATATAGTTTGAATGATACTCGATGTACGAGGTCTGTTCAAAAAGTACCCGGAATTTTCGTTTTTTCAAAAAAATATTTATTTATTCGTCTACATTAATGTGGTCCCCTTCAAAGTAGTACCCCCCAGATATAATACACTTATGCCAGCGTTTTTTCCAATTTTCGAAGCACCCTTGATATTCACTTTTTGATATGTCCTTGAGCACTCTCAGCGATTTTCTTCAATCGAGGAAAACCGCCGTCCTTTCATGGGTCTCTTCAACTTTAGGAATAGGAAAAAGTCACACGGAGCCATATCTGGTGAATTTTTGCACTTTGCAACACTTTATTTCATTTTTTACGCAAAATTTAATACAAATTCTTTGACTTTTCAATTCTTCCATTGTAAAAATCGCCGAGCTCAGAAAAACACGTCGAACCTTAGCGACTACCACAGACAAAGTAAACAGTGAATATAGCTGAAAATTTCATCATACTTTAGTGGCATGTATACCAACACAATAAAAAAAAAATTTTGACAATCAGACACTCCAGACCCGCGAAATTTAATTATTAGTAATTCCGGGTACTTTTTGAACACTCCTCGTATATATATGCAAAGTACTTCCAACAAATAAAGTTATAGCCTAGCCAAAGTCATTTAATATTGACCTTGTTGTATTGACATCGGCAACAATGCAAAACAATGCACCGCAAGGCGTAGGCATATTACATGGCACGAACGTTCCATTCTTCATTCATTTGCTATCGATTTTATTCATCGAGTGGGCTTCAATAAATTACTATTCATCACATTATGAAATATATCGATAATTCGATATGATATTAAAACACAAGTGTTGCTGAAGTGCAGAATATAGAAAGAACAAAGCCAAACCCTCGCATTTCTCGAGTGTTAGTCCCAGCCTCGGGGAAGAAGATGCAATGACCAATAAATGCACTTGCAATTTTGTTAAGACATTTCTCTCGCGGAAGATGCGATGATGTTATTCTATTGCTGCATTCTAAAGAAACTGGAAATTTGCATTGAATGGATGGATGGAATTCAATTACAAATTCACTATGGATATAGTTCATGTGAGCGCATATTTTGCAACCTGCTGTAGTAGGATTTGTTAGAGAAAAAAATGCAATTGCGTAAAAGTACAAAAAAACAATCATTAACTTCCCGTAGAGTAACTAAAAGTAATCGCAAAAAAATCGAAATTGAACATTTTTATGTTTACGTTTCAGGGGTTTCTGAACATTTTGACATACCTCAAAAAATGGATGTATCTGTGTGTGTATGTGTATGTTTGAATACAATTTTTGTCCACGGTTTCGGGCATACGGATCAACCGATTTGAATAATTCGAAAAACATTCGATTCCTATTGTTGAGGATACGTGCTGATTAGTTTTTGACAAAGGCAGGAGATATGAGGCAAAAAGTGCCAAAAATGGTATTTCAGTTTTTGAGATAACGGAGCGTCCGATTTAAATAGTTTTTATGTGAAATTTTTGTAAAGACAGGTCCAACGTCTCCGGAGATCCAATAAAAAAAAGTAAAAAAATAATGCTATTTGGCGGTCAAAAATGAACGTTAGACATGTGTATATCGTAATGTCAGATATTTTATAAAAATTTTGATAAGTAAAAATTTTGTGTCTGGGTTTCGTATATTTTTTACATGTTAGACTACTACGCGGCGCTTACGCGCTTTGATATTTCGGCTCCAAATCAGCTATGCAGCGCGATTTCTTAAAAAACGTTCAAGATTTTCAAAAAAAAATCAAGATACAAAAAAATCAAAATATAAAAAAATAGAATTTTTCAAAAAAGCCAATTTTTTTCAAAAATTTCAAAATCTTTAAAAATCTAATTTTCTCAGTTTTGCAAAGTTTTCTTAATATTTTGTTTTTGGTTAGTTAAAATTTATATGAGTATAAAAAGCTTAAATCTTACTTTGAAAAACAATTTAATTTTATCAAAGGTTGTCCAACGCTAACGCTTTTTAATTCTGGGGTCAGTTTTCTTCATTCAATTTTTTTATCCAGAAATAAAAAATACTCTGTTTTTATCTCTATTTTCCACTCACTTACTACAAATTTCTATTTAATAATATTCATTTTAGTAGCCCCATTATATAGCTCGATTAATTATCTTATATTATTTTAATATTAATTAACGTTTTTTTATTAAATTTTGACACAAAAAAATCTGAGCTTATAAAGGGGCTTAAATTTATTCGATAAGTTTTGAATTAAAACTGAAGATAAAACAGTTTTTCAGAGACAACTGCAAATTTTTTTAGAGTTTTTGAAATTTCACTAGGTTCGCCAACGTAATTCAAAAATGAATATTTCATTTTTGCTTTTCAATTAAACAATTATTGAATTAATGAAAAGCACAATAATAAAAAAATCAAAACCTTAAAAACTGTGCAATTCAATTTAAATGAAATGAATTCACTGGAACTTGCAATGACTATTAATATGTCCTAGGAACATTCATATGTGGCATGCGTTGCAGTGGGTGAACTGTCAATTTGATTTGTGTTAACTGTCTCTTTCACTTATGAATTAGCTATTTATTGTTGATGTTGAAACATTTCTACAATACTTTTTGAGAACCTAAAATTTTACATTAGTCATCAAATTTTTTTTAATCCAATTAAAATTTCCCACGTTTTTTGAACACTTATTGTTGTTACTTCATAATATTGCCATATATATAAATAAATATTTATATACTTGATATTTACATTCACTATACAAAAAAAGCCAATCGCAATAATCCTGTGACATTTTCCTCTTGTAGCAATAAGAATGCCTAGAATCTTTATGCATTCGTACTAAGAAATTTTGTAATAACTCCTCGATTATTATTATTAAAACATTATTAGAGATTTATGAATGCTGAGCTATAATTTTAACATAAATTATATATCGATTTACAACGTTTTGTATTGATGCTTCGAATGTTCTTACGACACTTGTTGGAGATGTGAAAATGCGATAAACTGAGAATAATTGAAGTTTAGGTGCTCAGATGACAAATTAAAGTGTTAAATGTTTCCGTGTTTATGTAATGTGATTAGTAATTTAATTGTTGGTTTTATAGCACTATTGTGGAAATGCAACTCGGTTAATTTAACACTTTATTCGCTATGTCAGTCATATGTGTCTGACATAAAGAAATTCTACATTAGTCACGTCAGACATATATTTGATACACTACTATAATACAAGTCAGTGTTATAGGTGTGACGTAAAAAGTGTTAATCTTACTTTTTCAACCAAATTATCGTATAAAGTTACCATCGGGGTTTATACGAAAACCGACATTTCAGAAAACCGGTTTTTGAATTTTAATTTTACTAAAAAAACGGTTTTAACCGGTTTTCGAATTTTAAATAGAAAATAAATGTTTGCTTGATTATTCTGTAATTTATCCGCAAATTTAGTATAATTTAGAGCAGTATTTAACTGAATTTATTTATTGTTTAATTATATAGAAAGGAAACAAAATTATTTTAATTTTAATTAGTAGAACTAAACAATAATAGTTTATCTTGATTAAATAACTTCGAAAATAATTATTCGTTATTCATGCATCATTTTCACATATAAGAATAAAAATATTTTTATGATAGTGAAGGGTCGAATGAATAAAAATAATACATTTTTAAATAAAAAAATGTTAATGCATTTAAAGAAAAGATAAAAAATAGTAGATACATGTTGATACATACTTGTTAATATCAATTTTAGTTTTAAAAACAATTAAGCTAAACTCGGGTATTGTCTATTTCAAGCAATTTTAATTAATTAATTTTAAACATTCTAATTGTTTTTTTGTTTAATAAAATATGATTTCAAAAAACTGAGAACGTCTATCGAATTTCTACTTAGACGTGTCCTTTGTTTACTCACAAAATTTTCTGAAATAGAAAATACTCTCATACTAGCGACCAAATTATGCTTAATTGTTTTTAAAGCCTGATATAATATTTCTTGTTTTTTGTTCTTTAATTTGTGGCTTCTAGGGTTTAAAACTCTTTTTTTTAAGTTTGAGTAGAGGAAGTTACTTATTCAAGAAGAAGTCACACTGATTTAAATTAGTATATACACTGGTATATAAATCTAAATTAATATATACAAAACCTTTCTGGGAACCATTTCAGACTGATAAGTTTCCAAATGCTATTGAACCGATATGATTTCAAGAATCAAAACGCTTTCATCAATCTTTTATATTTGGCTATATTTGTCATTTTCCATTTATACAGTTAAAACCGATTTTTGTCAATAAAAACCGGTTTTCAAATTTCGCCAAAAAAACGGTTTTTGAAAACCGACAAACCCTAGTTACCGTGGCCTATGTGAAAATTTTTCTGATATCGTCCTGGCCTGATATAAATGATTGCTTTAACTAAATGGTATCCTTGGTCCTTAACGACCTTGTGAAGATCCAAACAATCCTTTGATCAATGGTACCATATTACGCAAAAAGTACCTTCCACCATGTCGCATATCACAAATTTATTCATCTTGCACAACATTAGCTAATATCTGTATCATTTTGCTATTGTCTAATAATATAATGTGAAAGGAAATCTCCACCATTCACCCGTCCACGTGATCTGTATCAACTCTTCTTACGATTACGATAACTACTCATCAGACTTTTTCACAAAACGAACGAACTGGTTTGGTTTTTTCTTGCAGCTCGTTTAGGAAAGTAACTGCATGTTACTGGGGAGTACAGTATGTACTCTGTTACAGTGCACTGTATATGTAGGTACACCTACTTTTACTTTTCAACTGGAGACGAGAAGATGAGAAGATGATCCCACGAGATCTCTTAGACAAGAGTTAAGAAATAAGATAGACAGACAGTCGAGACTTGTTTTCTATTATGGACCAGATTAGTAGTCAAGATTAACAAACTTTTGAACAGAGATGAAATAGAAATAAATTTAGCATAAATAGATTTTTCCTCTTAATTTTTTTTAAATGTGGAATTTGAAAAAAGTAGGTAATTGATTGTGCTAATTCTACTTCACAGTTAATTTGAAGCAATAGAATATTTTTGAATGTAGGATTTAGAGATATATATTGTTAAAATATTTTTGTCAATTTTACCATTAATCATTTATTCGTCAAAATATTTTTTTGTCCTTTTGAAGATGACACTTAGGGAGTTTTGGCATTTTTGTCAGTTTTGCCATTAATCAATTATTGTTCAAAATATTTTTTTTCTTTTTGAAGATGATATTTATCAGTAATGTAGGAGTTTGGCAAATCTTGACACGAAAATAAAAATTATAAGTAAACAGTGAAATGAAATAAAATGTATGAGTGTGGTTTTATGTATAAAAACAATTAGCACGTATAAATGATCAGTCAAAAATTTATCAAATACATTAGTAATATATAATATATACCAGATTAAAGTACCTTGAAATATAAGATTGTACAGCAAGTACATCATACTTTGATATTTGAAAATAGGAGAATTAACTAATAAATAATGTAGTGTATATTTTTATGGGTGACCAAGTCCAGGACAAGAAGTTCCAGATAGTTTTGCCCTAATCCTGAATTTGAAACTGATGAAAACCAAAATAACATTATTTTTGATGCTGATGACCAATTTGATAGAGTTTATAGCTATGGCATTTTTTGAAATACGATTTCACCCATTATAAAACAAGGTTGCAGTTTACTTGTTTCTACTATTTTATGATATTTTACGATTGTCACAATTTGTGTTGAAATATTTTTTTGGCTAAATATTTCATCTGGATGATGTAAATAGCAAATAATCTTTTAAGATAAATTTGGACGAATTTGAAATTTATCCATGAATTCAATAAGTTATTAAACTATTTGTCCAAAAATGCCCGATAATATTTTTATTTTTGACCAAAGTTTTAGACAGTTTTGTCTAATCGAAATGAAAACTCTAATTTTTGTTGAAAAATTTCATTTATTGTCAAAGCATATGAAAATAATCAGAACTAAAATAAGAAGTCATAAATTGTTTTCCTAAATTGCAAGAGTTTTGCAGGATTTTGTCGAAAATAGTGAACTCTATCTAAAAATGATTTGAAAAAAAGTATGCACAATAAAATAACAAATGAAGAGAAATATGAATTGACAAGGGTTGACTGACTTTTTTACAGACTTTCACAGTGAGAATTTTTTACTTCTCTCTAAACTGTAGGAGTTTTGCTCTCGTTGCTCTCACGAATGCACTGAAATTATGTTTCATTCTGAAAAAACTGATAAGGAAATTGATTGCAAGAATTAGTCAAGTAGAACTTGATACTAATTTAGATATATCTAAAAACAGTGTTTTTGGTCACTCTATAAATTTAAGTTTATTTTATATTAACTATGTCTGAAACAATATTTGATCACACTTCGCAAATCAGTTATTTAACTTCTGATATCTATTAATGGTTAAAACTTCTAAATGGATTATTTCCATTGTCCAAGCTGAGATGACGATTTTTGCTCGATTTTTCCAAAAACGGCACATTTGGTTATATTAATGAAATAATTGCAATTTAATGGATATAAATCTGTAAATAATTTACCTAAAAAGATTCCAAACTCAATCTCAAAATTGCCGGAGTTTTTCTCGCGTTTCTCACCGACCATTATAAATATTAAGAAGTCAAAAAAAATTGCATGATGGTAAAGAGAGCAGTTTTAAGGATTTTAGGAAGTCTAGGCTGTTTACAAGAATTGACCAAAAAGAACTTGATGCATGTTAAAAACTGCACAGATGTTAATAATTAACTCACAACATTTGGTTAAACTTCTTTACTTAGATGCCTAACCCATTGATCTCTTCTATTATTTACCAAAAATCCTAGATCAGTGCTTTAATGATGAATGATCTCTAATAATTTTTAAACTTCTACATCAGTTGTTTCACTAATAGATGACCTCCATTACCCAAGTTGAACTTTTGAGACCCTAGCATTTTATACAAAGTACCTACGAGCTGTGTACTTGGTTATGCAATATTAAAATAATTCTATAAATGGAAGATCTTCTTATCGAAGACATGCACGTACGAATATGACGACGTCTTGGCAAATATGATTTGATAAGAGTACATTCACAACGACTAGGAAATGCTTCTGCAGAATGTTAATGGTGACCCCGAGATAAAGGTAAAGCATACGTGATTAGTAAAACAAAATGTTCACTTGATTTAGTAAAAAAATATTGAGAGTACGAAGAATATCACATTACAACTTTAATTCGATCTATCCACTACCTCAACGAGGTTTTTGCATAATTCAACAAATGCAATTTTATTATCTCAAATAATAATTGACCCCAGAGGTCCAAAAATGTTAAAATCACATAACAATTTTAATTCCAAATATACACTACTTCCACTAAGAAATGAGAGATTTTTGCATATTTATTTAATAAATGCAATTTTATTATCTTCAATAATTTTTGACCCCAGAGGTCCATTTGCGGTTGTGCATGTGTTTGTTCTTTGTGGCCCCAAAGCAAATCTTCTGTCTTTTATAAACCGACAACCGGAAGGTAAAAGTATGTTGTAAGACAATACAAATACATCATCGTGCAGGAAATTCAGTATTATCGAAGTTATACATTGTTCGACGGTGTTATACAATTTTAAAGACGTTTTTAAATTATTGTTAATGGGATATCCAGGGAAATAGTGCTGGCAAAGAGGAAAGGATAGATAGTGTTTGCTTATATAATCGACATATAGATAAACTATATATAAACCAGTGGTGTATGGCATCGTGCCTTAAGGCAAATTGCTGGAACTTCCCGTACCGTAATGAAATATTCGAGAAATGGTGAATGTTTCAAATAGATTATAATAAATACTGTTACTTTTATTATTCTTATTTTATAGACAAAATATAAGAGCTTATGAATTGGACGTCGACCAAGGATTTACCAAAGATGCCCAATCTATAATCCAACAAATATGTATTAAAAATATTGGAGAATCTTGATTAAAAATTACATATCTAATACTTCAACTATTTTCAAAATCTTTTAAAATTGTGGGATTATTCTTTCTGTTCTATATTCCTTCTATAAGTGGTATCACTATCATGATATTACTTCTAATTAATAGAGTACTATGTAATTTGTATCAATCAATTACATAGAAAATCATCAAGTAGCAAGAGCTAGTTAATAATAATTACACAAAACAGATTAATTATAAAATATAATCCATAAATTACATGAAACGAGATTAATTAATAAATAAATTCTATTAATGTCTATGAAAATTATCTTGCAATATTGGAAATTTCGTAATCGTAAGCTGTTCTCAGTGGAAAACTAGTTTCTGGATGGAAAAAAAAGTTATTTTGACCTATAGATGCAAAAGATATACGAGTATTGAAGGAATTTCTTGTGATATATTTGATTAATGATTTTGATGAAAAATAGTTAAAGAACTTGGTTAAAACTTATTTTAAAAAATTTCATGATACTGAGATTTGTTATATTAGCTGTTCCCATTCGAAAACTAGTTTCTGGATTGAAAAATCGTTATTTTGACCTATAGATTCTTCTAATTTAAGAAAAAGATATTAAAGGATTTTATGTGATATTTTCGATTGATCATTTTGATAAGAAATAGTTAAAGAACTCGGTACAACTTAACGTTTTGATTTTCGAAAAAAATCCATAATACTGATAGATGAGATTATATTTTTGTACATAGTGCAATTTACAATAATGATTTATGTGAGGTGTTAGGTTTAAAAAAAAAATTTAAAAAAAGTAAGACTATTAATTAGTGCTTCAGATTTGAAGAAAATTTGCAAAATTTTAAATACAAATTGAGTTTAATAAAACCATTCTATTAAGAAAACTTACATTTATCTTACTGAGATATATATTTTTGAACATGATGCAATTTACAATAATAATTTATGTGAGGTGTTAGGTTCAAAAAAAAAAGACTATTAATTAGTGCTTCAGATTTATGAAATCTTGCAAATTTTTAAATACAAATTTAGTTTAATAAAATTGTTACATTAACAAAACTTACATTTATTTTATGGCTGCTGGCTATAATTTTGTCTTGATTTTTTTTCTCTTGAAATCTTTATAAACTTATAGTTGAATTTGCAATAGAGTAATTTTATTAAAGCTATTAATGCAGTTCACATTAATAATTACATATTTTTATTTCATTTTATAATACTTCACGGATTTTTAAATTAGCTCAAGTATAAGATATATAATTTTATAAACAACACTGCCTATTACAAAAAATTAAAGCATATTTATTTACCGTCTATTTTTTATATTCTTAAACGTAATATAACATTATATTCAATGCATTTTATACCTCGAATAATACTGACAATTATTTTTAACATTCTCTATTATTAAATAATAATAATGATAAATATTATTATTATTTATTCAATTCAAGAGATTTTAATTATATAATTAATTAATAATATGACAAATTTTATTTTCTGTGAACGAAGTTTCTGAGGTGAAATAAAAAAAATCACAAAGTACATTTTACTAGAGAACAAAAAAAATGCATTTTATGCCTAAAAAAATGATCAAATAAATAGACTACATACTGTAATTTATTATTACTATTTTTTAACTTGACTATTACCTCATATTTCTACAAAATAATAGCAATTATCCGTACAAATTTCTTTAAAAATACTTTCTCGTAATTATTTCTAATCGACGTGTAATATTCTCAAAATAAAATTTCACCAAAAAATACCATAGAATTCATAATCGCAATTTCTCATACTGGATAAAAATAATACGAGGAAAAGGTATCTATTGTATGGATATATATATATATATTAAATTTTTTATATAATTTTGATGTTGAAATATGTGATATTCAGTTTTCAGGGCAATACATCAATTAAAAAAATTTGTATGACTTTAAAACAATTTTTATTTTTTCCATACGTTTCGACACATTGTTTTGTGTCATCTTCAGTGGACTCTAGATTGAAAGAACAGATAGAAATTATTAAATAAAACTAAAATATAAGAAGTGATATGGTATGAACTTACATGTAATTGAATTAATCCTAATTATTGCATATTATAAATGTTCACAATGCACAATCCTAATTTATATCATATTAAAATGTTCACAATGCACAACAAACAATCCTTGTCATTTTAAATTGAACAATATATAAATTTTTGAATGAGATTTTTTATGAATTTGTAAAGTAAAGTAAATCACGCCGTACATTTCTGTGCTCCGATGTAAGGCCGACGACTGAATGTACGTCAATGTGCGAACCACGTGTTGAGGGTTAGGTACAAAGCAAACGAACTGACCAAAGAATTTAAGATTTGACAACGCGAGAGGGAACATATAGTGAATATAAAAACATGACAATTGTGAGGGTGGACAATTTGTAAAATTGAGATAAAAATTAAAAGAAAAAAGAAAAAAAATAAAATAAATAAATAAAATAAATAAATAAAAGAAAAATTGGCATTAAAAATAAATATAAATAAACGTCGATCATGATAGGTAACTATTTTAAAGGTATGAATTTCGAGACATTGTTTAAGACTACTTGGTAATTTTCACACAGTGAGGAAATATCCAATCTTTTGTTTTTAAACTATTTTTGTAAAGATGTATCAGACAAGATTCTGAAAAGCGTCTCTGAGACGTATTCGATTCGTGATATAAAATTGTGGCCACATCAAAATTGAAAATATGATTGAAATTTGTATGTGGTCGGTTATCATAGTTTGGTTTTGATTTTTATTTTTGGAATTGTTATAATGTTGTCTAAGACGTTTTTTTAGATGTTGTCCAGTTTCGCCAATATAAGTGGCCTCACAATTTGTACAGTCAATTTTATACACGATGTTAGAAATACGATCTAAACTTGTCGGTGATTTTAAGTTCGAAAATAAAAAGTTAAGGGTCTGATCAATATTGCAAACTAAACGCAATCCGCGAAATCAAATAGTTTTTTCCAAATAGGAAAGAGATTTTTAATGTAAGGGAGACAAATAGTGCCAATAACTTATTTTCTTCTTTTTTCTGAGACTCGAGGGAAGGATGATTATGTTTTGTGTTAAGGACGGAAAGTCTGTTTGTTAATTACTGATTTTATAAGGTGTGGAGGATAGCAATTATTTAATAGGGTTCTGTGGATTAGAGATAGGTTAAAAGGCAAAAATTTTTATCTGACAAGAGAATAGCATGATCAACTAAATTGATAATGGTACCGATTTTCATGTTAGTGGGATGATAAGAATGG
>NW_020539727.1:8503288-8587402 GCF_003426905.1 Ctenocephalides felis | reverse complement strand
TTAAATTTGCAAAAAGTAGTACCTTCACAAAACTTTATTTCAGAATGAGTGATCAGAAAACAAACATAAACTAGTTGTGTATGGCCTTAAGAAAAATTACTGAAACTTTCTGTACCATAATGAAATATTAGAAAAATATTAAATATTTTCAAGTATATCATTATACTGCGCCTTTCATTTTTCGAATTTTTTAGACAAAATATAAGAGATTATAAATTGGACGATGAAGTTTATGTAAGTGTACATGAAATGTGAATAAACATTATCGAATGAAGGACCTTACCTCTTATTTGTAAGAACTATATAAATTGAATTTCAAATTATTTATCTCAAGTATATAAGTGAGCTTTGGGCTTTTATCCGGAATTAAAATTAACGTATGCGCCAACACACTCACACACATACATCAATTTTTTCTAATTGTAAGATATGTCAAAATGTTCAGAAACTTCTTAAACGTAAAGATATGCAAATATTTTCATTTTTAACTTTCCGTAGGGTAGTTATAGTAATAGGCCAAAAATCGAAAATGAAAATTTTTGCATTTCTTCACGTTTTGTAGGTCTCTGAATATTTTGGCATACCTCAGAAAAAATGGATGTGTGTGTGTGCGCGTGTATGTGTATGTATATATGGATACAATTTTTCGTTCATGTTTTCGTGCGCACGGATCAACCGATTTGAATGGTTCAAAAAACATTCAATTCCTATTGATAAAGAGATGTGCTGATTAGCTTTTGGCAAAGGCAGGTACAACCGTTACGGAGATACGGAGCAAAGAGTGCAGAAAATAGGAATCGAGGTTTTGAGAGAACGGAGCATCCGATTTGAATGATCCAAAATATATTCAATTTGTATTGGTGGGGAGAAGTGGTGATTAATTTTTGGCAAAGGCAGGTCTAGCCGTTTTGGAGATACCATGAGCTAAATGTGCAAAAAATTGCAGTGTTTGATCAAATGAGATGTTAATGCATCCGATTAGAATGATTAAGAACACTTTCTGCTTGTGTTGACGAAAACATTGCTTTTGGGATTTTTGTTTAATTTTCAAAAAAAAAAAAAAAATTAATATCGAAAGTAATTTGAATTTAAATTTTAATTCTAGCTGAAGTTCTAGAAATCACTTAAATACTTCAAATAAATAATTTTAACTTTGCAATTCAGTTTATATAATTCTTAAAAATATTAAACAATGTCCTTATAAGTTACAGTATTTATAATAATCTAAATGAAAACATTTAATATCCCTCGAATATTTCATTACTGTACAGGAAGTACCAGCAATTTGCCTTAAGGCACGATGACACACACCACTAGTTTTATATTAATTTCAGTTTCATCGCAATTCAGTAACAGCACAGAAATAATTTTGCTGTTACCAACAATAAAATCTCTCAGAAACCTTTTGCAATTGTGTTGCTCATCATCATATGATTCTACGATAGCATCCTTCTCTCCATTGCCTGGCACATGTCTTTATACACCATTAAATCAATAATTATAAATTTGATTATGACAACATGTCTTCGGTGTTATCTGCAAATCACACAACACGTACGAATACAACAAGTCAGGTACGAGATGAAGAAGCAACAAATTGTACGTGCAAGTTACTTGCAACTTACAGAGACAGCTGTTGCGCAAAATTTATGAAAAGATAGATAAAAGATAGATTTATCATATTTATAAATGGATAGAATAGTCTTGGAAATGAAACAAAGTTGGAAAGCTTTGTGTCAGAAATATCTGCAGATGATACAGAGATCAGAACTATGTGTTCTTTGAGATGCGATTGCTATCCTAATTCCTAATTTGGTACATTCTACTTGAGGACCACTTAGTGGTTTATTTACTCTTCTTTGAATAACTATCTACTATATATGTTAGATATTTATATCTAATGGTGCTGACTCGTTTGTGATGCATCCACTAATACCCGAAAGCTACATTCGTTTAAAATTATATTTGACAACTTTAACCTCAGTAGAACTTTCATATCTTTACTGCTTGATATCGAGCTTGGCCAATGGTCGGATCGAACCCGGTAACTAGTTGATACTAGCCCACGATCCTTACCGATTAGGCCGCAAATAGTTGCAGATAGTTTAGAAGAAAATTGACATGGTTGCCAAAATTCTTAAGGCTCCCAGAAGGTTTTATAGTAGGGAATATTGTTAGAATTATATTAGATTGTTAGATTTTGAGGATGTGTGCAAAGTTTTATGAGAAAAACTTGCAATTTTGTTTAAAAAGTTATCAATTTCAATATTTATTATTATAGTAGATTTATTATAGTGTAACAAACTAAATTGTTAGCTTTGTGAAAAAGTAACCTAGAGATGACTAAAAGTTGCAACATCTAATTAAAATACAAAAAAGAAATAAATTTAGTTATCAGTGTTTGACATAAAGATTGTTTTCGAAAAATGCTTTTACTATTTTTTTATTTATGGGAAGTGATATACTCGAATATTTACATATTTAGATTTTTTAGCTTCCAATTTTTAGTTGTCAATGAGACCAAATGTGATCTCGTGGTCGAACTCCTACTTTCTCACCTTAAAAGTTTTTTTAGAAAATTCTCTCATGATGAAATACTTCAGAAATACATTATATCAAATTTATTTTTTTTTGCTAGTAAATTGATCAAATGAAAAATTATGTTCATTAATTAGAAGTAAAAGTATTATACATAATATTTTGCTACCATTATTTATATCGATAAATAATTTACTATTCTTTGGGAAATTGTTACTCGAATTTATAAATTTGGATTTTCGATCTTCCAATTTTTAGTGGTCAACAAGACCAAATGGTAAATTCTGTAATTTAGTGGTCAAACTCCTACTCTGTCACCTCATAATTTTTTTACTGAAAATTTTCATATATAGTAGTTCAGAAATACATTATATAAAATTAATTTTTGTTTTGCTATTAGTTGATCAAATGAAAGGTTTTTTTTCATTAATTTGCAGTAAAAGTATTATAACTAATCTTCTGCCAGCATCATTTATATCGATAACTACGTCATTTGCAGTTTGTCATCTTACGAGGCCGTAAATAATCTTATTAGTACATAGAAGCTGTTTTCTGTAATTTCTAATGACTATCCTGTTACATAGATTATTGTGTAATAGTTATGATAAGATTCTGTAATTGTACGTGTTTCCTCATTTGATATCAAAATAAGAAAATATAGTACAACTGCTATTGAGAAACAACTATGAGGAATAAATAGACCATGATCATAATTGATAAGTGGTTCGTATAAAAAATATTATAGTAGATTTGCAGTAGATTTAGCAGATTTAGGCAACTATTTGGTGACTTTAGACAACATAATTTGATGAACAAAGTTTGATGGCAACTCGTTGGATACCGAAAGTTCCGAAATAAAATTACTAGTTTTGGACAACTACAAGTTTTGATAGCAACTTTTAGGAGCATCCAAAATTTAGGTTAGCTCAGGAATAAAATTACTAGATTTAAACAACTATTTGGTGACTTAGAATAATATAGAAGTGAACAAGGTTTGATCCAAAATTTAGATTAGTTTGAAAATAAGATTACTAGATTTGGACAACTCTATGGTGTGTTAAATCTGAACAAAGTTGCAAAGCAACTCATTGGGTGTCAAGTGTTTGCCACCCAAAATTTGGGTTTGATCCAAAATAAAATTACTAGATTTGAACAACAATTTGGTGACTTCAGATATTAAAAAATTGAACAAGGTTTGATAGCACTTTTTTGGACGCAGCCGAGTATATGCAATCCAAAATTTAGATTGACACGAAATAAAATTCGTAGATTTGGACAAATTTTGATAGCAACTATTTGGATGGCAAGTGTTTGCCACCTAAAATTTGGATTAGATCAAAAATAAAGTGACTAGATTTGGACAACTATTTGGTGACTTTAGGTAACATTAATCTGGCCAAGTTTTAATAGCAACTCTTTGGACCCCGCCGAGTGTTTATCATCTAAAATTTCGATTAGGTCAAAAATGAAATCAGTAGATTTAGACAACTATTTGGTGACTTCAGATAACAAAAATCTGAACAAGTTTGATGGCAACTCGTTGAATGCCGAGTGTTTGCCATCCAAAATTTAGATTAAATCCAAAATAAAATTAGTAGTTTTGGACAACTATTTGGTTACTTTAGATAACATAAATCTGAACAAGTTTTGATAGCAAGTAATTGGATACCGAGTAAGTGTTTGCCATCCAAAATTTAGATTAGATTCGAAATAAAATTAGTGGTTTTGGACAACTATTGGTGACTTTGGATGACATAAAAACTGAACAAGGTTTGATAGCAACTTATAAGATGCCAGATGTTTCCCATACAAAATTTAGATTAAATTCAAAATAGAAAGAGTAGTATTGGACAATTATATGGTGACACCTTTTGAGGCATCCAATGAGCAACTCATTGGATGCCAAGTGATTGCCATCCAAAATTTAGACCCTGGCATATATTTTCATATTTTTTTTTTCAATTCTACTTGTTGTTTATTAATATCTTCCTCCATCGATGTATTACAATCAATACCCATTCTGGAGAGAATCTCGTTTGGAGAAAAGATCAAAAGTGCCATTTATAGGATGCTGCGTTATCTGTATGATTTACGAATATTAATATGCAAAAGAATTTTCCTTTCTGATTGCGTATTTATACTTTAATGACCATCATGCATGTGTGTAATGCTAAATATTAAATATGAAATATGAAATATCATGTTTTGAAACCGCAAGCTGGTTTTGTATTGGTATTTTCCAATAGCTCAATTGATGGAGTCCAATATGGTAAATGGATGGTCAAAACTAGCAAGTTTGCATTTAAATTTTTTTATTTTTATTAATTAATAAATCCTAATCGTAATCAAAATTAACAGTTTAAAAAATATCATCATACCAATAAAAAATTTATGTCTAAAAAATGAATTGTATGTCTAAAAATAATAGTGATACAGAGCCTTACTTTGTATAATGTAATAATCCCAGAAGAAGTTCTAAAATTAATTTATATCAATTTAGATTTACTTGATATGAATTTCAAGTTTTATTGAATTTTGTTCGAGTGGTATTTTACGAAAATTTCTATATTGTATAATGTTTTAACTCGCTTGGTTTTTTGTGAAGAGAAATTTGCTAGATATACTTTGATTGATAAAATATTTTTTTTAAATATTTTTAATTTTTTTATGTTTTAAATTTTCTTATTGGTTTCTCGTAAACAATTTGTAATTTTTTAAAAAAAAAGCGTTCTTGGATATCAATTTCATTGCACTGAAGGATTGTTCTAACTAACAGATTTTTTGCAAATTTTCGAATTGAATGATGAAATCTTCGCAAATTTCCTTCAACAGATAGAGAAATAGTAGATATTATTGAAATTAGTAGCTTCTTTCGTATTTGAGTTTTTCAAGACCTATTTTTTCCTATATTTTCTTTTAATAAAAACCAAATGCAGTTTAGTAAATATAAATTCAAAGGTATAGTTTCATTAGACTTTTTTACTTACTTCGTAATTGATGGTATTTTTGTAAAATAATTAATAGTATATAAATAGTTGCCATTGTAGAAGTGTTTGAATATCAAAATAATGGATACTTTTGATTTATTGACCATCATTTACTTACATCCAGCTTTAAAATTTATTTGTACTCATTTATAATAATGATCATTTACGCAAATGGATATTGCTTCGCCCATTATAATAATTCAATAGGTCAAACAATAAAATTCTAATATTTTATAAATTAAATTATTTACCGAAATAAATCTTTATATGCGCAAATTTATGGCTTAAGGATCACAGAATCAAATATTTTAAATAAATCAATAAATGCAAAGAATTGACTATTAAATTTATTGTTTTTTCTCAATTTGGGTGGGTCAAATTGTAATTGCTTATAATATTTAAGGGTTTTAAGATATTCTTCAGATTTACATAAGTAAGGTGTTCTAACATTTACTGTTTAAGTAATAACTATCTACTTTTGGGATATTTACATTATTTTGCGGATAAATTGAAACTTTCTCGTACTATTATCTAATTCTTATAAATTTTTTTATACTAGTTCTAAAATAGAATCGTTTGTGAAAATGTTGAAAGAATTTTTTAATAATTTCTAATTTATATGGCTATTTTATTTTTATATGTTCATTTTATCAGTTTTTTTAGTCATTTAGCATATATTAATAAAGTAATTAAATTTATTACATATAAATATATCTGTCTAAAGAAGTTTTGATATTTTCTTACCAAACTGGATAGTACTTAGGATGTATAGACTTACCTAAAATTAAAAGAAAACATACATTAGTTACAGAATTCATAAAATAATTACATAACATTTATTTTCACAATAATTGCATATATAAACAAATTTGTATGACAAATTTCAGCATAAAGATATTGTAATTTTTCATTTTGTAGATGTAAACATATTTTCTAGTAATCCAAATGAGATTATTGAATAGTTATTATTTTTTTCTTTCGGTAGAAATAATGCAATTTTCAAATATTTATTGTTAAGATGTTTAAATATTTAGTATTCTTTATTTACTTTCCGTAGAATAAGTTACAGAAATCGCAAAAAATTGAGAATGAAAATTTTTGTATATCTTTACGTTTCAAAGGTTTCTGAACATTTTGGCATACCTTAGAAAAAATTGATGTGTGTGTGTGTGCTAATATAAATTTTCGTCGACGATTTTGGGAATTCAAGAAACATTCGATTCGTATTGATAAGGAGACGTGCTGATTAGTTCAAAATTTCCAAAATTATTCAAAATAAAAAAAAACATTTTTTTTCAAAAAATTAAAATTTCTTAAAAATCTATTTTTTTTAAAGTTTAAAAAAATTGATCTTCTATAAAAAAAATTAATTTTTGGTACGGGAAGTTCCAGCAATTTGCCTTGAGGTACGATGCATACTACTAGTTTCAAAATAAAAAAAAATAAAAAAAAATATCTATTCAAAATTTCAAAGCAAGCTTAGACATTTTCTCAACGAAATTTTTGCCCTGTTCTAGACTTTTTCGAACTGTGAAATTGGTCGTTGGTGTGCCCTCTAAAATTCATGACTTATTTAAAAAATGTGATTTGAAATTAGTAGAACTAAAGTTTCTCGTCTAAATTTAAAATTAATCCATAGCTCTGTGTCTAAATATGATTATGATGTTATGTCAGTAACACTTTAAAGAGAAAGAGACGAGTTTTGTTCCTCTGTTTTGTAATTTACAAATTCTTAGTACATAATCCAAGTAGCTTTTCGTACTATCACTTTGAATAATGTACACGACGATGACTTCCATAGATTAACATTCAGGGACCTCATGACCCACTCGTATATTATTTATAGTATTCGTAAAATGTGAAATATTTAGTTAGTAACTTGATACCATAACTGATCAAAAACAATTCTTTGAAAGTTTCAGCTCTTAATATTAACTTTAAGATAGTCCGCACTTCAACCAGAGTTTCCTATGGAAATAACATGAGTGAAATTCCAATTGGTTTTTAGAATTTCATAACTTAGAGACAAGGGAATCAAAATTTTGAGAATAACATTGTACTTGCTAATAGAAAAAATTACGACAAAAATTTGATTTATTTCATAAAATAAGTATTTACTTAGGAAGAAGAACCAAGAAATTTTGGTTGGAGTGCGGACTATCTTCAAAAGTCGAAGAAGAAATTCAAAAACATCCATATTAAGGACCACCCTAATATATATTATGTATAGATATATAGGTATTTCATTTAACATTCATGTCACCCAATGCAATAGAAAATAATATTTTATATTTGTTTCTAAATTTACTGGCGATTTCAGTTGCAGACAGCCATACGACGACACTTATGATAAATGCAAATTTTAATTGCATTTGACCTCAGTTTTTCATTTCATTATGTAATTTCGATAATTTTGTTTGCATATATTTTCCGCATTGGTGACCCTAAAGTTGAAAGATCATGAGGTCTTATGGATCGTAAATTTTAACTTATTGACTTTATCAAATAAAAAAAATGAATTTTATTGAATAGTAACAATAAAATGATGAAAATCCACAAATGATAAAAATATTTATTTCAGTTTCGTCTATAAGCAATTGCTTCTAATATAATTTTTTTAACGAGCAATGGAGCAAATTATAAAATTGCTACTGTAATCTTAATTTAATACAAGTAAGTACTTGCATGATTTATTATTTTTGTAAGTGAGTAGTTGCATGATTTAAAATGTTTCCCTAACTTTTTATGTAACCTAAATGCATGAAGTGTAATTTTACTAATAAATTCTAAATTTATTTCTTCCTTATATTTAAAAAACATCATCCAATATTCGTTCTGTCACATTTACCATAAACTTTTCGATATATTTCCAATTTAATCGATGAATAAATATTACCTTTTAGATTTTGCAATCGACATTTAAAAGTTCATATTATATTAGATTCATAAATAAGGCAATTGCAAAATTCAGAAAACGTGAAATGATTTTTGTGACCGACATATAATTATGGATTTCATTACATTGGATGTTATATAATGAAATTGAAATTGGACGTTTCCTTATTCTAATAAAAAGCAGAAAATATTGAAAAAATATTGCATAATGGGAAATGAAACATGATGATAAATATTGAATGAATCTAGTTCTCATTAAATGCCAATCAGAACTTCTTGCTATCTTCTTAACGACAATTTTCAGAGTGCAACCCATTGGTTTGCTTACCTGTATTTAATATCTGTATTTAATATATATTTATTATTGCAACGGGGAAGAGCTATTATTATAAATATATTGCTAGGATAAAACTGGAGATATAAGTTTTTTTTTAATAAAAATTAGGTAAAATAAATTGTTCTTACTATTAAAATGAAAAAGTTAAAATTATTAATCAACACCAATTATTTTAACTTCAAGAATTTTATTTTATTTAGAATTAAATGCCTGCAATTTTATGCAACATCTTACAGATTCTGAATTATAAAAAAAAATAATTTTAAGTTTAATTTTGTTTTTGTTTACCCAAATTTAAAAATGCTAGTTTAATGAGTTTTCTACATATAATTTGATATTTTAATAAATCATAATCCTTCTATTAAGTTATAAATAATTCAAGTTAATTCCAAACATTTTATTTTGCCATTTTAATCATTTATTACCTAGTTAACACGAGTAAAGTACTTTTAACTTTCTTTACGAGTAAATACAATGACACATTCATGTTCTTTAAGAGAGTTACAGCTTAAATAAGCGATAAATATGTCAATTTGTTTTAAATTATGTACTTCGAATTGTTTATTACATCTTTGTCGATGCTACTTTTTATATATTGGAGGAGATTTATTTATATTTAAATTTTATGGGCATAAAGTATGTTTCTTGAAGTTATTGCTACTATAAAGCCTGTAGGCTTATGTATAATAGCTTAACTAATAGCTGATTGGATTTTCTTAAGAATTGTCGTATTACAAATATCTAATTAATGAAATAATTAACTTAAATTAATATAAAATATAAAAATTGTAAAATCTTATTTTGTCTTGAAAATTATCATAGTTTGTATAATAAAAAAACTATGATTTTATTTAAACTTATGGATTTAAATTCATTTTACATGTTATTAGCCCTCATATCGATACTCATTTTTTTGTAATAATTGATATAATCAATAAGAATTGATTTTTAGCAACTTTTATGACTAAATGTCAACAATACCCTCTCAACTGCTTATTTTGTAAATAAAGATTTCATTTTCATTAAAATCTAATGAACGCGAATTTCAATTGAGTTGCATTACTCCAAACCTCAATTTTGAATAATTTTGATAATTATTTTTGATTTTATAATTTATCTTTTTATTGTAGGTCTGTGATATTCTTGATATTTCGTAGAGGTAGGTAAAAATTCTCCTAGAAAATATATAATAACTTTTGTGCTAAATGATTTTTTTCAGATTTCAGTATATGTTAGCAATCGTTTCAATTACTATTTATAATATCTAGAACAACTGTTATTATATATAAGACGAAAATATAAAATATGATAAAAGAGAGTATTGACTTGCGAAAGTATCTATTATTCCGTCTGAAATTTGACTCTATAAGGATCAGAGACATGGGCACTAAAAGAATCCGGAGAATTTTTAATGGGAAAAACGCATTTTTAGTGCGGAAAACGAGCTTTCTGTACTACCTTATTCCTGAAAAAATAAAGGTATTAAAAGACCAAGAATAATGCAGATGTTGGACGACTTTTTGAAAAAAAGAGACTTGAAGTCACAAAGATCATTTATTTATATGAATAATTAGTTAATGTAATAACTTTATCATATAGCTCAAGATATCAACTTTTTTATCTGTGAATTATTAAAAATGTCTATCAACAATGATACAAAATTTGAAGTACAACGTATTTATTTAGTGATAAATGCATTAGATTTATGGCATAACTATTGTAACAATATAGGTTATATTGTTGTGAAAAGAAAACTGGGTCGGATCCTTATGGGAAAGAAAGAGAGTGACTCTGCCCGACGACATCGAAGGGCATCTTGGATTTAGGAGAAGTAGAAGGATTGTAAGGACGAGCTAATAAGAATGCAGGTGGTTGATAAGAGGGAATACTCAGTGAGTTGAAAGCAAATGGATTATATTTTTATACCAAAAGTTATCACATACTAAATTATATAAATAAATGATATTTATTCATCAAACTGCTCTATCTTATATTATATATAAAATTCTTTTGTACGGGTGTATGATTTGATACGTCTCGGTTATTCGGATTTTGATAATTCTTTCTAGAGTTTGTCAAAGGAAACTTTTAAGATTTAATGAACGATAAAACTATAGTAATATTGTAGAAGTAAATGGTAAAAAACACAAAAAACCACTTATTATTGTTTGGCATTGAAAACATTTGCTAGAAATGTCGATTCACTTGAAATTTGATTTTTTTTTTTTTTTTTTATTAACTCTTTTATTTACAACTGTCCAGTATAGGACATTCAGTAAATTTAATGGATTTACAATAGTCCGCCGAAAAGGTACAGCTAAATTTGAATTTAGCTGAAATTTTGAGACTAGATAATATTAGAACATGGTATACAAGAAAAATGTATTGTCTACATTGTTATTGCCAAAAAGCAGCTGAGATGTGCCAGAAATTATAATAATATAAGATACAGTCAACAGTATATGTTTGGCAAATAAATTATATACTTCAGTTATAAATAAATAACGCAAAAAGTCCAAATATACATTATTTTTTTAAACTTATGAATGTCGCATTTGGGTTTACTTTACTAAATTATTTAAACAACACAAAAAAATATTTCTACTTATTAAAAAAAATGAATTAGAATTTTGTTGCATGTGTCAAAAATTCATTTGTTTGGCATTCGATATGGAATATTTAGCAAATTGATCTTAGATTGAAAAGTTCATATGAGCACCGGACTTTACAAATTAATTCACCTAAGATTTGAACATAAACAATCATGTTTATTAAATTATTAGTAAGAAAAATGCACTTTAGAAATTATATTTGCCAAAAAGCAACTAATATATCGTACGAAATCATGAAAGTTATAGACTAAATTATTGAAGCACTTATGTTGTGTGGTAAAATCAAGTGTGATATTGTTCTTTTACCGCAGATACTATATTATTTTTTCTGAATTTCTTATACTGTTTAAGCTAAGACCATAAATGAATCACAAAGGCAGGACATCAAATAGGATATTAAAAAGTATAGGATGGGATATTAAAAAACTTGGTACTTTTGAATTGTAGACGTGGGTACAGGACAACGTCTGTCGGGTCATCTAGTATATATATATATATATATATATATATATATTTCTATGTATTTTTCATTACGTATTTATATGAAGATGTACCAACTCTTCTCTAACTCTAACGAGCAGCTAGTTACTACACTGGCAGCAGCCGTTCCCTTAAGGCACGATTCTGAACCAAAGAGTGAATATAACGACCTAGTGACATTACATTATACAGAACTACACCTCCTCATCGACTGTGTTAATAAAACTATTACAAGAACAGGTGGATCTGTTCAAATTGTAATGGAATAATCGAATCCGATAAAAGATACACCAACGAATAACCTGGTTTTGGGCAGGGCTAAGGATTTCACTAAGGATGCTGATTAAATTAATTAGTCAGAATATCATAAATAACCTAGTTTTGGACAGGACTAAGGATATCACTAAGGATGTTGATTATTATCGTTGAGGAAATTAATTCTTTGAGACAACACTAGTCAGGATATCATGAATGACCTAGTTTTGGACAGTATTAAGGATACCACTAAGAATATATTAATTATTACCATTAAGGAAATTAATTCTTTGAGACAACACTAGTCAGGATATCATGAATGACCTAGTTTTGGACAGTATTAAGGATACCACTAAGAATATATTAATTATTACCATTAAGGAAATTAATTCTTTGAGACAACACTAGTCAGGATATCATGAATGACCTAGTTTTGGACAGTATTAAGGATACCACTAAGAATATATTAATTATTACCATTAAGGAAATTAATTCTTTGAGACAACACTAGTCAGGATATCATGAATGACCTAGTTTTGGACAGTATTAAGGATACCACTAAGAATATATTGATTATTACCATTAAGGAAATTAATTCTTTGAGACAACATTAGTCAGGATATCATGAATGACCTAGTTTTGGACAGTATTAAGGATACCACTAAGAATATATTAATTATTACCATTAAGGAAATTAATTCTTTGAGACAACACTAGTCAGGATATCATGAATGACCTAGTTTTGGACAGTATTAAGGATACCACTAAGAATATATTAATTATTACCATTAAGGAAATTAATTCTTTGAGACAACACTAGTCAGGATATCATGAATGACCTAGTTTTGGACAGTATTAAGGATACCACTAAGAATATATTGATTATTACCATTAAGGAAATTAATTCTTTGAGACAACATTAGTCAGGAAATCATGAATAACCTAGTTTTGGACAGGACTAAGTATATCACTATGGATGCTGATTATTGCCATTGAGGAAATTAATTCTTTGAGACAACACTAGTTAGGATATCATGAATGACCTAGTTTTGGACAGTATTAAGGATACCACTAAGAGGATATATTGATTATTACCATTAAGGAAATTAATTCTTTGAGACAACATTAGTCAGGAAATCATGAATAACCTAGTTTTGTACATGACTAAGGATATCACTAAGGATGCTGATTATTATCATTGAGGAAATTAATTCTTTGAGACAACACTAGTCAGGAAATCATGAATGACCTAGTTTTGCACATGACTAAGGATATCACTAAGGATGCTGATTATTATCATTAAGAAAATTAATTTTTTGAGACAATATTAGTCATAATATAAATTAAGTTTCAAAGCACAATGCCATGCACTATTAGTTGAAGATTTGCTTATAAATTTAAGGTACTCTAAATTCCCATGTGGGTCAAAAGACAACTAAGGATAGTTATTATCCAAAATTTTTTTTCCAAAGATGATTTCTATGACAAGTTACAATATTAAAAAATTGTCAAGCTAAAATTTTAAGTTACAAAGTTACGCTGAAAAATAAATTTAAACATACAAAGTAATAAACAGTTTTTCTTTGTCTTTATATAAATATTAAAAATAGTAATATGAACATTATTAGTTTCACTATTATTAATCTTTTTCATAAAAAAGGTAAGAAAGTTAGTTATTTTTAAATTAAATTTATTTATGTAGAGTTAATTTCATTTTTATCATAGTTATAATTGCAAAACTATTATTTCGTTTATACAAAATCCACAAATTTTTAAGCATTTAATACGACTTATAAAAATATATTCTGAACTCTATTCCAAATTCATACTTCGTTTATTTAGGACACTTCTTTCTTCCAGTACAAAATTTATTTTACCATTAATATTTGACGAATGCATGCATCATTATTATTATTATTATAATTTAAGTGATTAATAATGTTTATTGTAATATGTCAACGTGACCTTTGAACCTTTCACGATCAGTCACGTTTATTCTTCAGAGTGAGAATTCTTTCCGAATACTACAGAAGCATTAATAATGGATTTGTCTTGTATTATTGTAAATATTAACATATTTGCAATATAATGAAAGATGTTTAAGATTATGAATTAGTTTGAATAAATTAATTGGTAACTATTTGAATATTAAAAATACTTTGATCTCATTCATCTTACAACAAATGGGTCCATGAGCTTGGTTAACCTTTATCAAAAAAACAAAAAAAAATTTGGATTTTTGGCGACATTTCCGATTTCATTTATTTGTTGCTAACATTTTTTATGAAGATATATTAACTCTTTTGAATTTTTATAATCCTAAACTTATATTTGCCATTTTTGAAAAAAGCTATAATAATGGAGGAGTAGCCTTCTATTTCCCGGCTTGTTTTGTGAAAAGTTTGAACATTTACTTAGGTTATTAAATATTAAAATTTCAAAAGTAAATATTATTTTTCAGTAATCCAAGTCTATTTATAAGTCTGTTAAATTATAATTAATTATAAATCAAATAGGTTTATGACCAAGATAAATATGTGTAATAATTAGTTCTCTGATCTTTTTGAAATGGAAAGATAAATTTATAATCAGAAAAGAATTGAAAGACACCAATTTACTTTAGGCTATTGCAAAAAAATGCCTACTTTAATTAAATAATGTAATAATTATGAAAATATTCAAAACAGATTTTAATAAAAGCTTTCAAAATAATTTTTAACACATATAAAAGTATAATTTTTACTCAATTTTGAAAAAGTTTAGCATAAAAATGAAAAAAAAAACATAGATTATTTTTTCAATAAACGACTGCAGATTACAATTGATGAAATATCTTAGTTATTAACTTTTTCTTTCAAAAGAAAACAAGATTTGTAGAAAATATCAGTTATTGATTTAGGAAACTGAATTTGAATTTATAAAAGAAATTTCCTTAATTAATTTTGAAACTTTCGTTATAAGTTATAGTAATTGTCCAAAAATCGAAAATGAAAGCAAATCTTCACGTTTCAGAGGTTTATGAACATTTTGGCATACCTTAGAAAAAATGTATGTGTGTGTGTGTGGATACAATTTTTCGTACACATTTTTCTGAGGTGATTAGTTTTTAACGAAGGCAGGTCCAGCCGTTTGAAGATACGAAGCCAAATGTGAAAAAATGACAGTTTTTGAAAGAAATAAGAAGCATCCACTAACTAAAGAAGCATCCGATTTCAATAATTCAAAAATCTTCTTGCTTGTGTTGACGAAACAATTGCTTTTCAAAAAAAAAATCATTTTTTTTATCAAAAATAGTTCAGATTTTAATTGTAATTCTGTCTAAAGTTCAAATGCTCACCTATATACTTTAAATAAATAATTTTAACTTTGCAATTAAGTTTATATAATTCTCATAAATATTTTACAATGTTACAGTATTTATAATAATCTATTTGAAATTATTTAAGATTCCTCAAACATTTCGTTACGGTACGCGAAGTTCCAGCAATTTGCCTTCAGGCACGATGCCATACACCATTAGTTTAATATAAAATTGAGCCATATTTTTATTCATTATCATGGTGGGTGAAAATTAAGGACAAAATTACCATAAGAATCAGTAACTTTTTTTTAGTCACGCACAATTTTAATTATAAATCATTAAAAATTTGAAACGGATTACTTAAGAGCGCGGGTAAAAATGTCGAAAGTTTTATAGAAACTATATATTTTTTACTTACTTTTGCATTATATTACAAATAATTAATGTTTTTCGTGCTTGACGTGTTAATGAGCGACAGAATTGCCATTGTCTTGTGGTTAGTTCACAATGGTAATTTTCTGAAGTAATATTTCAATTTTGCAATCAAGGTAGTTTGTAATTAATTATTATTTATATCTTGAGATTTGATTCAAATATTAAATTTATACCAAATACATTAAAATTTATTATTAAAAATTTTGTAAAATATTTCGGCTCGTATTTCTAAATTAAGTTCCTTTGTGAAAGATGCAAAAGTGATCTGATTCCAAAATTTCAGGATTTTAATTTCGAGAGTTTGATGTAGAAAAGTTTTCATGATGTTCGTTTTATTGATCAAAATGTTTGTTGATGCTTTCTTATTAACGAAATAAATTTATTAACTTTCCGAAAGAGAAGTTTATGTTTTAATCAAAAAATTCAATTCGATAATTTTATGTTTTCTCGACGTTTCAAGCTATTCTGAATCGAATGAGACCAACATTTTTATGGAACTTTTTTTGGCGATATATATCATGGTCTTATAAAATTTACTGAATTATTACGACCTTACGACAAGCAGTTGAAGTATAAAATTTAACAAAATTTGAGAAAATGAGTAGTTTTTTTGACGTTGAAACGATAGAGTACTTGGTCTTAATGAACATACTGAACCATTAAAGTCCTACGGAAAATGGTTGATTTTTGAAAATTTGCTCTTAGAAAATACTTCGAAGTAACGCGTTTGTTCGTTTTCAATTATGTGTAATAAATTCACTCGGAATACTTTTAATCACTCCTGAATTAATTTATATCTTATTGATTAAGTCGATTATTTAAACATATCGGGAAGTTCATGTAACTTGCCTCAAGGCAAAATACATACCAACTAGTTTACAAATTAAATTAATATATTTATATTTAATACAATCTTACCAAAGTCAGTAGTTGTCGTTATACTAGTACAAGGACTTACCTGAAATTAAAGAAAAATAAATATTAGCAAAAATCACAATAATTCATAAAATATCATAAAAACAAATTTTATTAGTAAAATACATATATTTTGTCCTTAATAATGTATGTTCTACTGTCTTACTAATAAATACATGTTTGATGCAAATATTAAAACAAAACCTATTGCTTCCAATTTTAGACTTTTTCAAGCCTTTTTTTTTAAATTTAACTATAAAATCCTATGAAATTGTATGTAATCCTGTGGAATCTGCTTGTTTTCGAACTTTTGATCTAATTTCAAATAATAAGGCTTAAAAATTGAGTGATATTCCAATGAAGTATTTGTTTATATGGTATTTTTTGCTTAATGAGTTTTGGTTAGACCGAATAAATATGAAAATTAACAAATTTGTATTACAAATTGCAATTTCTGATCTTCAATACCAATTTCCGAAGTGATTATATAATAATGAATAAGACAATTAATTAACCAAATGAGGTAGAAAATTGACCAGAGTTTTCCAATCTTTGTGTAGAGTTGAAGGTTGTTTGGTAGTAAGGTCAAAGAAATATCTACAAAGACGTTCTACTGTTTATTTATTTAGCAGTGTGAAGATCATCTCATCTCATCTCATAATGACTTTATGGGGAAGGTGAAAAATGATACTGGACGATGTGGGAAAGTTGAAGGACATTGTTGATAATGATCGTAGCAGATGGAATTGACAACCTTATTGGGTAACTAAGAAATAAGTTATGCAAACAAAATCTAAATGATAGATTTTGAATCCAAAGAGTCAATATGAAACATTCTTGTGAAGATCAAATCAAATTTTAAGATTTTGTATCCAAGCTATCGATACGAAACAATTTTAATGTAATTTATTTTGTGAAGACAAATTAATTAAATGAATTAAATTCCAGTTTTATGATTCTGTCTGCATAAAATATAATCAAAACATTCTCCATATCAGTTGTTCTTTGAAGACAAAAGTTTAAGATTCTCAAACCAAAAAGTCCAAACAGAACTTTCCTCAATTGTTTTATGAAGGTGAACTGAATTTTTTAGATTTTAGGTCCTATTTTTACGCCATTTACATCCAAAGATTTTACAAGAGAATAATTTAATGTTAGTTATTTTATGAAGACGAACTGTATAAGTTTTAGAACTTCCAAGATTTTGATTCCAAAGTATCAGTCTTTTTAGTCAGTTGTTTTGTGAAGACAAACTCAGTAATTAAATTTTTGATATGAAAAATAGAAACAAAACATTTTTGTTGTGAACTTTAAACTCTAATTTGAAGATTTTGAGCTTTAATAGTAAAATTTTGAAATCTAATGGTAAGATTTGGAGCTTTAATTGAAAGATTTTGATTTGTAACTCAATTTTGAATATATTGAACTCGACTGATTTTTGAAGATATGGAACTCATTTTTTCAAATTTGAAATTTGATTTTAAGATTTGAAACTCGATTTGGAAGATTTTCAGCTCTAGTTGGAAAATTTTGGACTGAATTTTAAATATTTTGGACTGAATTTTAAAGATTGTGGAGTGAATGTTAAAGATTTTAGTTTAAATTTTAAAGATTTTGGAGTGGATTTTGAAGATTTTGGACTGCGTTTTAAAGATTTTGGACTGCATTTTAAAGCTTTTGGACTGCATTTTGAAGCTTTTGGACTGCATTTTGAAGCTTTTGGACTGCATTTTAAAGCTTTTTGACTGCATTTTAAAGAATTTTAAACGTTTGCAACTCAATTTTGAATACTTTGAACTCAATTCTGAAGAAATGGAACTCCAATTTGAAGATTTAGTACTCTAATATGAAAATTTAGTTAGTACTTGAATTTGAAGATTTATTACTTTAATTTTCTTAGTTCTTTCAGAAGATTATAAATTCTATATAAAATATTTTAAATTCTAATTAAAAGATTTTAAATTCTAATTAAAAGATTTCAAATTTTAATTAGAAGATTTCAAATTCCAATTAAAATATTTTGAGGTCGACTTTGAATATTTGAAACTCAAATTTGAAAATTTGAAGTCAATTTTGAATATTTGGAACTCGATTTTAAAGATTTGGAACTGGATTAGGAATATTTGATGTCAATTTTGAATATTTGGAACTGGATTAGGAATATTTGATGTCAATTTTGAATATTTGGAACTCGATTTTGAATATTTTGGATTAAATTAGAAATATTTGATGTAAATTTTGAATATGTAGTACTCAATTTTGAATACTTAGTACTCAATTTTGAATACTTAGTACTCAATTTTGAATATTTAGTATTTAATTTTGAATATTTAGTAATTCACTTTCAAGATTTAGTAATCCAATTGGAAGATTTAGTAATCCAATTGGAAGATTTTTAATTTGAATTAATTTTTTTTAGTTCATATTTCGAATATTTTCAGCTCAATTTTGAATATTTGGTAATTCAATTAAAAGGTTTTGAGCTCCTATTTTGAAGATTTTGAGCTTCAATAAGAAGATTAGAATTTCAAATTTCAAAAATTACAAAAAATGCCCTGGCTTAAAAAGAGAGAAATGTTCAGGCTAGAATTTCTACTGAACAAGTCCAGGCTAAAAATAGAAATTTTGGGACTATTTTAATCAAATAATGTCTCGGGCAAGAAACGATAAGAAAAGCCCTTAAAAATCTCCACTTCACTCCGTTAAAAATTAGTTGTCCATTTAGTTAACCATAATTCATAAAATGCATTTTTTATAATAGTTGATACATGATGAAAATCGATTCTAGCATTTCAAAATTGAAACAAATAAAATAAAAAAGTAAATTTTAAAATGAAATAAAATATAATGAACATTCTGCATTAGGTTTTATTAATTTATAATCGTATTATTTTAATTAAAATTAAATTATTTTAATTGATATGAATCTGATGTGAAAACTCCTACAATAATTCAATAAATTAAGATGAAAATTCAAATTATGACACACTATCCTAGTTTTTTTCACACTCCACCGCTTTGTATAAAAACCGAAATTACTTGATTCGCAATATTTCTACAATCACCAACAATGTGGCAAAAACGATCAATTTCCAATTATAAACAATGCCAATTATTCTTTCATAATATCAATAAATCTAATTGAGCTGTTATTATAAAATGATTGTTTTCACAATACAAATTACAAAAGGCTAAACGTAGAGATTGAAGCACCTTGAAGAAAAATTAATTTCGAAATTTAATAAAAAAATAATAGTTAACCATGTAATTGCCATCAATTGATCATCAACTAGGTAATTGGAAAAATGATTTATTTTAGAAGAAATAAGTACTAGCTGAGAAGTAATAATTTATCATTACAATATTCATAACTTAATTTGTAAAATAGTTCTATAAAACTTTTTTTTACATTTGATTTTCAATTTATTAATACTATTTGTATTATTTCATTATCAAATCTAAATTAATCTTTACAAATTCAAAATTATATATTTTTTAAATAATTTAAAGCTTTTTGTAATTTAATAAAAATCAGACAAATTTTGGAAACTTAAGAATTTTATCGGAAAATTAGCCACTCATTCTTTTAAGTTTAAATCAAAATATAGAAATATTGAATAAAAAAATGCATCAAAATATAAACTTTATATGCAATGCAGTATTATTTACAACTACAAAAAAATTTAATGAACAACTGTAAAGCAACAGTATATAATTTTTTTTTTAGTAAATGTAACAAAATGAACCACGATTTTTCCACCAGCTCTCTCTCTACTTATCTATTCCTACATGTAGAATGCCTAGTTATGTGTTTAGCATTGTCTAGCGATTTTATATAATTAAATTTGCCGCTGTTGCGACACACTTCAATCGCAGCTGCAAACACTAATACAAAGTCGACGACAAATTGCTGCGGCAACACCAATATTAACATCGGGCAATACAATCATTAGCGACGCATTGGTATTTAGAAAATCATTTTTATTGTACATATTTTTTATTACTTTTATGCAAGAAAAAATGAAATTGACAAAAATTATTTATAATTAAAAATATACAGATGTGGTTACTCTAAATTTTTGTAAATTATGCTATGGTTCAGACAAATGATTGGTTACTTCTACATCTACACATTAACTAAATAACAAAAGTTTAGATCCTTAATTAAATAGAGCATTGGAATCTCTAGGTTTGAGTGAAATTCAGTTCAGACTTTTTTCTAAAATTTTTGACGGTAGAGATACATTTTTTGTCAGCGTTTTTAAATAGGCAAGTGAATGCGTTTTTAATTTTTTATCATATATCATGATAGTAATTCTCGGTTTTTCGTATTATCCATTATAATCTAAAAATACACTATTGTGAAATTTCCTGATAATAATATAGTAATAATTTAAATCTTCTTATATTTTGTGTTAAAATATGAACTGTGTTCTAATAATCAAAAGTGATTTGAAACTGTCCTATGCTCTGGAAAAATACTAAAAACATTTGATATTCTTATTTATGGATAATTTGCAATAGTTAGCGATATTTTATTTACTTTGTAATGTAATTAATTTATTAATGAGAAAGAGTGGGATTGAATAAGAATGACTTCCAAGAGTAAATTAAAAGTAATTACAATTGAAAAAAGGCTTAGATTTAATGAAAAAATTGCTCCAAAAACCAATTCCAAACTAGTTATTCAATAAACATATTATTTGTAAACTACAAAAATATATAAATTTCAATTCCTATCATTTAAATCAAATCATTCTGAAATCATATTTTTTTATTAAATTTTGTTTTCAAATTTCAAAGTCAAGTCAAAGTGACAAATACAATACAAACGGATCATTATACCTTTTTTGTTCATTTGAATGAAGTATAATTCTGCAAAGCGTCTCTGAGTCATATTCGATTTTTTTATGATCAGTTTTCATAGTTTGATTTTGATTCTTATTTTTGGAATTATGTATATATATATATATATATATATATATATATATATATATATATATATATAGGGTAGTCCTTAATATGGACATTTTCTAATTTTATTGCTCCCAGGGGATCAAATGCTTCCAAATTGATAAAAAAATCTTCTATAAGTTTTAGCTCTTAATATTAACTTTTAGATAGTGCGTAATTCAATCAAAGCTTCGTATGGAAATAGTTTGGAAAAAAATTCGAAAATTTTAAAAATGTTTTTTAGGTATAACATAGCGACAAATGAATTAGGTGACAATTCGTGTCATCTTTTATCGAAAATTCGACGCTCTGCAAAGCAGATTTTTTATAATTTGTTTTGTAGAGCGTCGAATTTTGAATAAAACTCATTAATTTGTTTGCTAAGTTATATCTAAAAAAACATTTTTAAATTTTTTGAAATTTTTCTTATGCTATTTTCATACAAAACTTTGAATTGCGCACTATCTAAATGATAATTGACAATGTTAAGGGCTAAAACTTTCAAAGGATTTTTAATTTTGAAGCGTTTGAGCCCCTGAGAGCAAGAAAATTCAAAAATGTCCATATTAAGGACCACCCTAATATATATATATATATATATATATATATATATATATATATTTAGGAGTATTAAATATAAAATTTCATATAAATAGTTTAGCGTACTCATTAATAATGTATAGCTAATATGCTGTTTGATGATTAGCATTTTGTACTTTTATGCAATTGTAACTTTTTCTCTAAGAAATCCTACTACACCAGGTTGCAGGTTGCAAAATATGTAATTAAATTCCATCCATCCATTCAATGCAAATTTCCAGTTTCTTTAGAATGCAGCAATAGAACAACATCATCGCATCTTCCGCGAGAGAAATGTCTTAACAAAATTGCAAGTGCATTTATTGGTCGTTGCATCTTCTTCCCCGAGGCTGGGACTAACACTCGAGAAATGCGAGGGTTTGGCTTTGTTCTTTCTATATTGTGCACTTCAGCAACACTTGTGTTTTAATATCATATCGAATTATCGATATATTTCATAATGTGATGAATAGTAATTTATTGAAGCCCACTCGATGAATAAAATCGATAGCAAATGAATGAAGAATGGAACGTTCGTGCCATGTAATGTGCCTACGCCTCGCGGTGCATTGTTTTGCATTGTTGCCGATGTCAATACAACAAGGTCAATATTAAATGACTTTGGCTAGGCTATAACTTTATTTGTTGGAAGTACTTTGCATATATATGTACATCGAGTATTATTCGAAGCATATGAACTGTATTTATAAGAAATGACTTTCGGTTATAAATCGGTTTTCACTTGTAAATATAGTTAGCAATATGTTTACTAGTAAAAATAACCCTTATCCATTTTATACACCAATAAACAATAAACCTTATTATAGAACCTCACTACTATTGTAATAAATAAAACTATCGCATAGAAATGAGACAACTGTTTAGATTGCTACTAGTGATTCCTGGATTCGTGCCTTAAGGCAAAATGCTGGAACTTCCCGTAAAGAATTATATATTCGAGGAAAAAAATGAGTAATCAATAAATATTGATCAATTATTATTTACAATTGTTTTAAACATTTTCAAATAAATAATTATAATCACTATATATTTTATCGTTCATAAAATATACAGAGACGATCTTATTGCACAAAACACTTGAAAAAGTTTACATTAGCAAGAGGTGCCGAATAAATCCAGCTGAGGATATATTTCTTACGATCAGAATAACGCTTTTGAAATATATACATTTTGAAACTGAATTGTAAATTTAAAATTCATATTTGTAATATAAAACTTTGTATATTTTTGAAAAATTAAAAAAGAAATATTCCGAAAATTTTCATATTTGTCTGAACCGTACAAGTGAACTTTAAAAATTTAAAATCTTGGTACGGAACTCAGCAAAATAGTAACAAAATTAGTACTCATTTTTAAAAACTTCATCCAATATCTGATAATTTAATGTGCATACGTCTAATGTTCATTTTTGACCACCAAATATCATTTTTTTTTTACTTTTTCCTCTGTATCTCCGAAACCGCTAGACCTGCCTTACTAAAAATTTCATTAATTATTCATTTCGTCAATACAAGTAAAATGTTTTTTTGAATCATTCAAATCGGGTGAGAATGGAGCCTCTCAAAAGCTGAATCACCGTTTGTGGCATTTTTTGCCCCGTGTCTTGAAACGGCTTGACCTGTAAATGCCAAAAACTAATCAGCACGTCTCCTCATCAATAACAATCGAATGTTTTTTGAATCATTCAAATTGATCTATGCGCCTGAAATCGTGGACGAAAAATTGTATCCAAACATACACACACACAATCGCTCTCTCTCTCACACACACATCAATTTTTTCTAAGGTATGCCAAAATGTTCAGAAACCTCTGAAACGTAAAGATGTATAATGTATATTCGATTTTGTTGCGTTTACTATAACTTACCCTATGGGAAGTTAATAAGTGTGACTTTTCTATAAATTGCTTATCCGAGAATTAGCCCATAAAAATATTTATATTCCTAACAAATGTATTTGTACATGTACTAAAATTACCAGATCTGCATTTCCACAATGGTGCTATAAAAACTAACAATTAAATTACTATTCACATTACATAAACACGGAAACATTTAACACTTTAATTTGTCATCTGAACACCTAAACTTCAATTATTCTCAGTTTATCGCATTTTCACATCTCCGACAAATGTCGTAAGAACATTCGAAGCATCAATACAAAACGTTGTAAATCGATATATAATTTATGTTAAAATTATAGCTCAGCATTCATAAATCTCTAATAATGTTTTGATAATAATAATCGAGGAGTTATTACAAAATTTCTTAGTACGAATGCATAAAGATTCTAGGCAGTCTTATTGCTACATTTGTGTTTGCATTGAAGAGGAAAATGTCACAGGATTATTGCGATTGGATTTTTTTGTATAGTGAATGTAAATATCAAGTATATAAATATTTATTTATATTTATGCCAATATTATGAAGTAACAACAATAAGTGTTCATAAATAATGCAAAAATATTATTGGACTAAAAAAAATTGATGACCAATGTAAAATTTTCTGTTCTAATTCCTCAAAAAGTGTTCTAGAAAATTTTTAGTATAAACAATGAACAGGTAATTGAATTGTAGAAGTACGTAATATATAAGTGAAAGAGACAGTTAACACAAATCAAATTGGCAGTTCACCTACTGCAACGCATGCCACATATGAATATTCCTGGGACATATTAATAGTCATTGCAAGTTCCAGTGAAATATAGTAACCTATAAATCCATCGCTAATATCTATAAATTGTTTTAAAAATGTTTCAGCGGACTTGGCGAATAAATTTAAGTTCTTCTATAAGCTCAGATTTTTTGTATCAAAATTCAGCAAAAAACGTTAATTAATATTATAATAATATATTTAGTGAATTAATTAGCTTGTAATTACTTGTGTCATATTACATTACTTCTTATCAAAGAAAAATGCAACTGTGTATTTTTCACTATTTATATATGGGTCTGACACTAAAAAGTACTACAAGAGCCATGTCAGGCATACACTAATAACAAATGTTTTAACTAGTTGATATTGGTATTTTGCCTTGAGGCAAGTTACACGAACTTCCCGATATGTGTAAATAATTGAATTAATCAATAAAAAAACTAGTGGGGTGGGTGGCATCGTGCCTTAAGGCAAATTGCTGGAACTTCCCGCACCGTAACGAAATGTTCGAGGAATACTGAATGTTTTCAAATAGATTATTATAAATATTGTAACATTGTCTAATATTTATAAGAATTATATAAACTGAATTGCAGAGTTGAAATTATTTGTTTAAAGTATATTAGAACTATAGTCAAAATTAAAAATAAAATCTGAATTATTTTCGATCTACCAAAAATTAAAAAAAAAAAGAAAAAAAAAATAGTAACAATTTTTTTTCCAAAATTAATTATTTTGTTAAGACAAGCAGAAAGTTCTTTGAATCAATTGAATCGGACGCTTAGTTCTCTCAAAAACTGCCATTTTTTGTACATTTAGCTCCGTATCTTTGAAATGGCTGGGCCTGCCTTTGCGAAAAACTAATAACCACTTCTCCCAATCATTACTAATTGAATGTTTTTCATTCAAAAGAGATCAATAGATCAGAGATCATTCAAATCAGATGCTCCGTTCTTTCAAAAACTCGATTTCTATTTTCTGCACTTTTTGCTCTTTATCTCCGTAACTGCAGGACCTGTCTTTGCCAAAAACTAATCAGCACATCTCCTTATCAATAGGAATCGAATGTTTTTTGAACCATTCAAATCGGTTGATCCGTACGCCCGAAAACGTGGGCGAAAAATTGTATCCATACATACATACACACACACACACATCTATTTTTTCTGAAGTATGCCAAAATGTTCAGAAACCTTCAAAACGTCGAGAAATGTAAAAATTTTCAGTTCCGATTTTCGGCCCATTACAATAACTTACCCTACGGGAAGTTAATAATTAATTTATGAGTGATTAAAAGTATTCTGAGTGGATTTATTACACATAATTGAAAACGAACGAGCACTTAACGTGTTAGTATTTTCTGAAAGCAAATTTTCAAAATTCTACCATTTTTATAATTGAACCAGTTTCCGTAGGACCTTAATAGTTTAGTTTTAGTGTGTTCATTAAGACCAAGTACACGAACAAAAAAAAATTTCAAAAATTTTCTATAAATGCAAGTTAAAAACGTTAAAAAACAGTACGCGAAGGTCCAGCAATTTGTCTTAAGACACGATGCCAGGCACGACTAATTCTTACTCAAATCGATCATTCAAGTCCCAAATTTAAAAAATTCCAAGAGTGAAAATCCATTTACGATAAATTTGTTTCTAATGCATCTCTGTCCCAAAGTTTGTTAATCCTGACTACTAATCTGGTCCATAATAGAAAACAAGTCTCGACTGCCTGTCTGTCTTATTTCTTAACTCTTGTCTAAGAGATCTCGTGGGATCATCTTCTCATCTTCTTGTCTCCAGTTGAAAAGTAAAAGTAGGTGTACCTACATATACAGTGCACTGTAACAGAGTACCTAGTAATATGCAGTTACTTTCCTAAACGAGCTGCAAGAAAAAACCAAACCAGTTCGTTCGTTTTGTGAAAAAGTCTGATGAGTAGTTATCGTAATCGTAAGAAGAGTTGATACAGATCACGTGGATGGGTGAATGGTGGAGATTTCCTTTCACATTATATTATTAGACAATGGCAAAAAGATACTGATATTAGCTAATGTTGTGCAAGATGAATACATTTGTGATATGATATATGGTGGAAGGTACTTTTTGCATCACTTTGTCTACTGGCCAGTGGCATACAGAGGTTTATAAGGGCAGAGATTACAATTTTGTAGGAATTGTTTTCTAGAAAATTATATTTTGAACAGATAAAACAAATCAAGTATAGTATTTTTCTATTTCAGAGTAAAATGTCATTTACAACTACTATTATTTTATACAATCATAGCCTCAACATTTTTTAAACAACTTACCATTCCAAAATATGTCTTTTTATTGACTTCCCGAAGGAGAAGTTTGTTTTCATAAAAAAATCCGATTTGCTAACATTGTTTTCTCGACGTTTCAAGCAATTCTTAATCGAATAAGACCAAATTTGGAAAAAGTGTGTGTGTGTATGTGTACAGATTTTTTACCGTGAATCAACGTTTTCTCAAAAACGGCTAAACCAATTTCAAAAATTTAAAAGCCATTGGATGTATAGCGATGAGGACTAGCGTTTTGCGCGACGATCGGCCGAGCCGTTTCTACGTAAATAGCAGAAAAGTGAAAAATTATTCGTCCATGTTTAGCCCGTAATTCTGAATCGACTTGTATTGACAAGGCAGGTCTTGCCATTTCAAAGATCTAGTTAAAAATTAAAAAAAAATGCCATTTGGCGGTCAAAAATGATCATTAAATATATGCACATCAAATTATCTGATATTTCATAAAAATATTTTCTAATAATGAGTATCAATTTTGTTTACATTGCTATAGGTTCAATAACATTGTTTGGGTTAGATGGCGACGCGGCGCTTACGCGCTTCGATATTTCGTCCCTATGCAGCTAAAGCAATGCGATTTCTTTGAAAAAAGTTCAACAATTCCAAAATTCAAAATAAACAAACATTTTATTCAAGTTTTTCTCAAAAATTTCTCAAAGATCTAATTTTTTCAAAGTTTAAAAAAAAATATCGTGTTTTAGAAAAAATAATTTTTAGTACGTTTTAATTCCAATTTAAATAACAAATGATCACTATTTTATTAGCAAGACAAATATACTCGTCAATACAAAAAAAAATTGACACTACCCCATAGAGAGCATATTTGTTGATCACATTTATTTGGTTAATTTAGATTATTCTAAATTAAGTATCTTTGGAACAATGTTTGGTTAAACTTCTTAAATCTAACTTGTGGATAAGCCCTAATCATTACCAAAACTATTAAATAAGTCTAGTTAGACTAATGGATGGTCTCTATTTTCCAAGTTGAACTGGTGAGACCCTAACATTTTGTACAAAGTACTTACGAGCTGTGCACTTGGTTATGCAATATTATAATAATTCTATAAATGGAAGATTTTCTTATCGAACACATGCACGTACGAATATGACGACGTCTTGGCAAATATGATTTGATAAGAGTACATTCACGACGACTAGGAAATGCTTCTGCAGAATGTTAATGGTGACCCCGAGATAAAGGTAAAACATACGTGAATAGTAAAACAAAATGTTCACTTAGTAAAAAAAATATTGAGAGTAAGAAGGATATCACATTACAATTTCTGTCAACTACTTCTACTAGGAAGTCTAAAGTTTTTGCATAATCTAATAAATGCTATTGTATTATCTCAAATATTAATTGACCCTAGAGATCCAAAAATGTTAAAATATTATCACACTCACAACATTACAATTCTAGTTCCAACTATTAATTACTTCCACTAGGAAATCCAAAGTTTTTGCATATATTTTTTAATAAATGTAATTTTATTATCTCAAATAATTTTTGACCCCAAAGGTCTATTTGCGGTTATTCTAGTGTTTGTTCTTTGTGGCCCCAAAGCGAATCTTCTGTCTTTTATAAACCGACAACCGGAAGGTAAAAGTATGTTGTAAGACAATACAAATACATCATCGTGCAGGAAATTCAGTATTATCGAAGTTATACATTGTTCGACGGTGTTATACAATTTAAAAGACGTTTTTAAATTATTGTTAATGGGATATCCAGGGAAATAGTGCTGGCAAAGAGAAAAAGGATAGATAGTGTTTGCTTATATAATCGACATATGGATAAACTATATATGAACTAGTGGTGCCTTGAAACAAATTGCTCTAACTTCCCGTACCGTAATTAAGCATTCGAAGAATAAAAATAATCAGGCAACAAAAATGTTTATGAATAAATATTATGAAAACTAGAATTTTCAACATTTGTTCCTTGTAGACAAAATGTGAAAACTTATTAGATTAGACGACGTTGTTTATATATGACCAAATATTTGAATGAAATATATATATAAACAAAATCTAATTAAGCGGACCTATTGTTAGAATGAACGTAGTTTATTTCAAATGCATCAATTTTTCGTTTGCGAACAAAAATTGCAGTGACGCGCCAACCAACTCAGCTATAACGACATGCATTTGTACAACGCTATGAGCGGATGTCTAGTATTTAATCGCCAATTCAGCACTTTTTGTTCTGTATTTTCGAAACGGCTAGACCTGCCTATACCAAAACCAAAAACTATTTTCAAATATTTTTAAAATTGTGGGATATTTCTTCTCTAAGTATATTCTATATTTCTTCTATAAGTTGTATCACAACCATGATATTACTTATAATTAATAGACTACTATGTAATTTGTATCAATCAATTACATAGATAATCATTAAGTAGCAAGAGCTAGTTAATAATAATTACACGAAACAGATTAATTATAAAATATAATCCATAAATTACATGAAATGGGATTAATTAATAAACAAAATCCCATTAATGTCTATGAAAATTATCTTGCAATATTGGAAATTTCGTAATCGTAAGCTGTTCCCAGTGGAAAACTAGTTTCTGGATGGAAAAAAGTTATTAATCATTATTGACCTATGGATTTAAAGTAAAAGATATTAAAGGAATTTCTTGTGATACAGTAAATTAATCATTTAGATGAGAAATAACGAAAAGCTTGGTTAAAAATTATTAAAAACAAATTCCATGATACTGAGATTTGTTATATTAGTTGTTCCCTAGTTTCTCGATGGAAGAATCGTTATTTTGATTTATGGATTCTTTTAATTGAAGTAAAACATATTGAAGGAATTTCTTGTGATATATTTGATTAATCTTTTGATGAGAAATAGTAAGTTAAAGAACCTGGTACAACTTAACATTTTTATTTTCAATATAAGCATCCAAAAAAAAAAATCAATAATACTGATAGATGAGATTATATTTTTGTACATGGTGTAATTTACAATAATGATTTATGTGAGGTGTTGGGTTCAAAATAAAAAAAAATAAAAAGACTATTAATTAGTGATTCAGATTTGAAGAAACTTGGCAAACTTTTAAATACAAATTTAATTCAATAAAACTTATATTTCTCTTATGGTCGTTTGCTATATTTTCTTCTTAATTTTTTTCTCTTGAAATTTTTATCAATTTATTGTTGAGTTTATATTAATAATTATATATTTTAATTTAATTTTATAATATTTTACGTGTTTTGAAATAGCACAAGTATAAGATATATAATTATATGAATAATACTGCCTATTAAAAAAATATTTACTGTCTATTTTTTATATTCTTAAATGTTATATAACATTTTATTTTATGCATTTTATACCTCAAACAACACTGACAATTATATTAATATTATTTATTCGGTGCATTTTATATCTCAAACAATACCTCGAAAAATCAGCAAATAAAAAAGCAGAATATTACAATTTATTTATACGAAAATTTTTAACTTGACTATTACCTCATATTTCTACAAAATAATAGCAATTATCCGTACAAATTTCTTTAAAAGTACTTTCTCGTAATTATTTCTAATCGGCGTGTAATATTCTCAAAATAAAATTTCACCAAAAATTACCATAGAATTCATCATCATAATTTCTCATACTGGATAAAAATAATATGAGGAAAAGGTATCTATTGCATGGATATATATATATATATATATATATATATATATATAGTTTGTTTTTAACGGTTCGGTAATTTTTGAATAATCATTAATTTATATGATAGTTATTACTTTTATTTATTGTATTTTACTTTAATTAGATGGATGAAAGCAAAAGTTTGTGTATTCAAAAAATTCTTCGATCGTTTTATATGATTTTTATTCTTATAACACATGCCATTTTCAAATATCATGGAATGAAAAATAAATTCAAAAATATAAAATCTAAAAAAATTATGATATATAAATTCCCTTATTAAATTTGAAAGTATAATTTTTCCAATATATATTTTTTTAAAAATTAGTAACTTTTTGGAAAATTCACAGTTAGCAGATAATTTTGTAGATTTTTATTTTTTATTTTTATTTATTTAATATTTGGAGTAAATCTGTAATTCATAATCTAAATTATTTAAAACATATTTTTTGAATAAATGAATCAATTAAAAAAAAGGAATTATTTTTTTCTCACAATTAGTCTCAAGTTTTTTCCGTTTTTTATTTCAAAATTTTATTTCTTTGCAGTAATATATTACTGCTAATTTAAAACTGACCGATTAAAAATACATTATTTTGAAATTATTACAAAATCTATGAACAAAAATATTTGCAAATGTTTAATTTATTAAAAAAAACTACCTATAATACAAATTTTAATTTTTTTGCAGAATTTTGTTAATATTTATATTTTTAATTTGAAGTAAATGAAGTTTGAAAAAAAAATTCAAATTTTCTAATTTGTTAAGTAGTATCTTCTTATAGTTAATACAATTATATAAATCTAATAAATTTAATAGATTACTGATTTCAGTTCCACAATTTAGAAAAAGTATTAAATTATTAATATTTATTTAAGAAGCAAAAATTTTCCACATTAATCACATTTTGTATTTGTAATTTTAATTATTTGTAATTTAATTGATTTTAATTTATATTATAATTTTTTTTATAAATGCAAACTTTCAAAAAAGTGACAAATTTAATAATAATTAAATACGTTAGTATAGATTTAAATAAAGACTAGTGTGACAAATTAAAAAACAAACTATTATTAAAAGCAGAATCACTATTATTAATTTTATTATAATTCTTCTATTTTGTACTAATATAAAATTTTTATCTGAATTATTTTATTTAAAATATTATCCATTAAAATAGTGTATAATTTATTGATTGAATTCGTATTTATATTTTATAATATATCGAGTATGATAATATTATTATAATTGATATAGTAATAAAAATTAATGTAATTAATAATATTAAATAATATCAATTATTTAAGATAAATATATAAATGTATAAAAATTAGTTTAGTGATATACACGATCTCAAAGTATGAATTTATTATCACAATAGTTTAAAAATTTAAAAATAGATTAAAAAGTTAGATAATATGAATTTTATAAAATTTATAAACGGCATGAAATATTTTGATTTTAACTTCCATGCAATTTCTATCCAGATTTACTAATTAAAATACAGAATTTTAGTATTAATTATTTTTTTAAAAACCAAAGTTAAACAACAAATTTTAACAACCGAAATTTTTTTATCCCTAAAAATATGAATTAAGATACAAAATTTTGAAAACTATTACATCAGAAAAAGTAAAATATAATTAGAATATAAGAGAAAATAATTAAGTTTCACTCCATGGCGAGAATTGTAGTGTTGCAACCCAATTAATTTAAATTTTGAATAATTATTTCACATTATCAAAATTTAAAAAAAATCTCATAGTCCAAATTAAATCTTCAAAAAAATATTTTTCCGCTCACCGTATATATAATACATGATCTCAATTTATTTAAATTCAGTTTAATCACTTTTGAGATATATTTAAAAATTTGGAACCTTACAAAAAAATGGGCTTTTGGGAAAGTTTTTGGTAAAAAAAATGTAACTGAAATTACAAAGTATAAAAAAATAAGTCAAAAATAAAAATAGGTGAAAGATAAAACGTATTTTTCTAAGATCCGTTTTAAGTTAAGTTCGAATGAAATTGTTTAAGTTTTAAAAATTTTTGAGCTTCTTTAATATATAATTAATAACAAATATTAAAAAAGTATCAAAATCAAGAGTAAATATCTCTTTAGACAATTTCAAAATTTTGAATATTTATTTGACAATATTAAAAATTACATAAAATATCAATATCACCAGAATATAATCGAGAAAAAAATTGAATATCCAAACTGAATACAGCAATCCAAATTTAGTCAAAATAATCATCCACTCACCGTATAAGTAAACATTTTTCTCGTCGTAAAATTTCACCACTTGACACTCGTTCCAAAAAAAATCCTCTTAAGCGAATCCAAAATTTCAAAAAATCCCAAATTCTGAATCGACACTAAATATATTATATTAATCGAACTAAACTCGGCAAAGATCAGATTAGAACTGGTGGTTAAGACGACCAAGGATGCTTTTTATATGACCATCCTCTTGGATGATAGTACTACGTAGACGTCGTGAGCGCCATTGGAAGATTTACCTTTCTATGCTGAGGAAAAGAGATGGTAGAATCTTCCAAGTGCCCATGGACGATTGTAAATTGTAAATTTCATATCGAGGTACAATATAACACATATCGAGGTGCCGTTTGTTCTCTTTCTTCATATAAAAAGTGAGAACGAAATCGAAATTAAATCATATTGGTAAAACAGAAGTGGGATTTTTTGGTGGTGGTATTTAATGTCTATTGTTTGATGGTGCGCGATTTAATTTGAATATGGTTACGTACTGATGTGTTCATGACTATAACTTGGTCTAGGCTAAACTTGATATATTATTAATTTATTTTATCATTTTATCATTTGTTATGGTTTTTCTTTATATAATATTTGGTATTAAATCACGAACGCCATGTATATACTGCACTATTAGGTTTTATTGTTCGATGTTAATGAAGAAAATTTTATTATTAACGTTCGAATTACAATTTGTCTAAACGTAAGTTTATTGATTAGAAATCATTTCTATATTGTTCGTAGTAGTTTGTATAAATCTTTGGAGGTTTTAAAACGGAAAATATTTTTTAGGCAAGACAGCTATTCAAAGAATGAGATTATATCGCCAGCGAAAAAGTAAAAAAAATATCAATGAATGTATGTTAATTTTAATTACACGAAGTTCTTCAAACACAATTATTAGATGATGAGTGAAATTGTGAAAACTATATTTGTTTAGTCATATTTGAGGTATGACTTTAATTACATTATAGTTTTTACACATTACACATATTTCTAATGCTATTATAAATATATAATTTTTAACTTCCCGTAGGGCAAGTTATAGAAATCGCAAAAAAATCAAAAATGAAAATTTTTGCATTTCTCGACGTTTCAAAGGTTTCTGAATATTTTGGCATACCTTAGAAAAAATTGATGTTTGCGTGTGTGTGTGTGCGTGTATGTGTGTGTGTTCGGATTCAAATTTTCGTCGACGATTTCGGGAACACGGATCAACCGATTTGAATCATTCAAAAAACATTCGATTCCTATTGATAAGGAGACGTGCAGATTTCGTTTTTGGCGTTTTTCAAAAAAAGTAATTTTTTGTCCAATTTATAGTTTCTCAAAAATCTTATTTTTTCGAAGTAAAATTTTTTCAAAAATTATAATCGTTTTTAAACAAATAATTTTTGATACGGGAAGTTCCAGCAATTTGCCTTAAGGCACAATGCCTTAATTGCCTTAAGACAGAATTCCACTTACAGCAAGTTATAATTTATCATTATATAAATGTGTATAATGGTTGACACTAATAAATGTGTGCATCTCGAGTGTTAACATATTACGTTATTTACATTATTCAAAATTGTTATATGATGTATTTATTTCTACTTAAATTCCATCTTATACAGTAGCAAATAAGTTTTACTTCAAACGCGTGTAAACCTTACGTGCACTCTTTTTTTTTATTGACGTTCGAATCACAATTTGTCTATTTTTATATAGAGACATTTTGTAATTGAGTTAGTAATTATTTATCACTAACAAGATTTATTGTTATTATAATTTTATCTACTATTAAATATTAACTGCCCGAAGGAGTTTGTTTTCATAAAAAAATTCGATTCGCTTATGTTATGTTTTCTCGACGTTTCAAGCCATTCTGAATCGAATAAGACCAAATTTGGAAAAAGTATGTGTGTGTGTGTGAACAGATTTTTTGCCGTAAATGAAAGGCATTGAAAAAGGTCTGAACAGATTTCAGAAATTTATCTCGATGAGGACTATCGTTTATCAATTTTGCGCGACGATCTGCCGAGCCGTTTCTTTGTTAATCGCAGAAAAGTGAAACATTTTTCGTTCACGTTTGAGCCCGCAATTCTGAATCGATTTTAAAAATTCAAAAACTGTTGAGAGATATTAGTTGGGAATTATACTGATTAGTTTTAGATGAAAATCTACCAAGCCGTTTTCTTGAAATTAAACCCGTTTTTTTGGCGATATATATCATGGTCTTATAAAACTTACTGAAATATTACGGCCTTACGACAAGTAGTTGAATTTTAAAAATTCATAAAAGTTTGAGAAATTGAGTAGAATTTTTGACGTTTGTTAAAATCAAAATTAGACGATTTACTTGGTATAACAATAGGGTACTTGGTCTTGATTAGACTGTGTCAAAAGTATGTTTTGTCATTTTCTAATATTTGGATCCTATTTCAAAAGAAAACTGTTACAACAAACCTCTTGCAACATAAACCTTCTAATGAATAAAGTATTAACTAATTAATGAAATGTATGTTTAATAAATATATAATTAAATGAAAAAATTGATAAAAAACAATTTTATACAACTTTATATTTTGAGAATTCACATTTGAAAATATAAAAAAATTGATTAATTCAATGAAAGCCATTTGGTTTGAAAAATCACTTCTTGCGGTGTTCGGCCGTGTCCTTCTTTACATTTCAGAATCCGCTTTTAAAAACAAATGATTCACCTCATTCGAATAAAATGACAAAAATATTGAAAACTACAATGATACAATTATTGTTACTAGGAATGGATATTCTGGTGGTATCAATCTATGTGTCCTTAGTACTACAGATTCGAACAAGTAGTACAGTTCATAAGATACTGAATACGTAGTAGCTCTTAAAATTTTGGGCGGCGAAATATATAAGTACATAAATACGCCAGTTCTCAAAAAATATAATCCAAATATTTCTAAAGCACATGTCAGAAAATACCAAAATGCATTGATGGTATTAGGCTCTACATCAATAACGGCAAGAGCTTTTCTACCTTCAGTGACCATGATCGTATATTCCCCACCAATTTTCAAATCCAGGGTCAAAATTCGCTCATCATTCTTCCACAACTTGACCAATTGTGCATCCATAGATATGACTCTTTGTTTGGTATTTGGAATTTGAGTTCCAGCAATAATACCAAAAGTAGGAGGTACAGCATGTTTTAGTCCGAGCCAATCTTGAACAGAAATGCGATCAGTAATATCAGCCCCAATAATATTCAAAATGGGAGAATTAGATTCTGAATATATATGTATCTTAGAGAATGCATCGAATATAATAATATCACCGCGCATCTTGAACACAATGACCATAAGTTCTTGCTCAATCAATGATGATCTAAAGGTACTCTCTTTGAAGCATTGGCCTTTGATAGTTACTTCAATTGTTTGCATATAACCATCTATCCCAATACCGGGAAGAGTTAAACTACTTCTGGTATTTACAAACACCGGTTCAATATATATATATGTAATCAATAAACCGTGAAAATTTCAATAGAGACGGACAGTCCATGTTGTTAAATATTTTGATATTCGCTTGTCCAGACTTGAACTTGAGAAGAGCATCAGAACGATTCATAATTGCGATGAAAAATGTAATGCCGGTAGAAATGATTATAATATACACACCAGTCTGAAATGGATCAATTGTTAAAAAATAAAATAACTTTCTAGATAGGTACAGCAATAGGTACTATAATTTACATAATTTAAATTATATTAATCTCACCATGATGCGTTCGTAAGGATACCAAAACCTTGTTTTCTTAAGAGGTCGCTCCACCAGCCAAATCATTGGAGCATGGATGAACAAAGTCAATAGTGGTTTCAAGGCAATATCATAAAAAATATTAGAATTATGGCCATAAAGTGAACTTGAAAACTTCATTTTTTTTAAGAGATCATTTCTTTTATTATCATCGGTTGAACATATCCTTTCCAAGATTAGAACTAGAGTCCATGTTAATGTAGCTAAAAGAAATCTTTTCAAGTATTCAACTAATAGTCTATCATATCGTTCATCTGCATAATCCAACCAACTCGGTTTCGGTTCTGATCGCCTTTTCTTGATCCAATTGACAAAAGCATTGTATATACATGGAACTGATTGTTTAATATATGATACATTTGGATGATACTCGATGAAGTGTTTGATGCCCAAATAGATTGCGAAAGCTTGTGCAACATTCGTTATTGTAAAAAGCGAAATTGCAAGTATTTTACAAGTATTATTTCCCTCGCAGGACATTCGCATATAAATTAAGTCGACCATTACGTAACCAAACGCAATTGCAATTGGACGTAAGATCAATATCCATTGTACAAATTGCAATACATCTTCTTCGCCATTTGGATCACTACATAATATTAAAATTAAGTATTATATTTAGGAAAAAATAGTTCCAAATCAATTTGAATAAAATGTCTTGCTGTATCACATCTTTCATAGAGTTAGCATAAATTGTCGATAAAAATTAATTTAACAAAAAATTGTTTTATAAGAAGTACCTGAGTTGATCCATCGCAAGTGCCCACACAAATGCCACATCAACATACATCAAAGGCTCTATAATATCTGCTGCAGTTTTAATAACAATTGCTACTTTTACATCTGTTATTATTGCAGAAAAAGCTATTAGTAAATCGACTGGAGTACTGATTAGAAGTCTATAGAATATGACGTGAAGATATCTCTTAGGAAAGAAGTCCGAGATGATACCGCCTGAAAAATACTCATCATAAATAAATCGCAAGTTTCTGTTTCAAATCAGTAATGACACAGGTCCAAAAAATAAAAAGAGTTGTCTGCATTGGATGTAAGGCATATATTTTCCAATGTCGGACGTTTCATGGCTTTTTTCAACTTAAATGACTCGGTTAAACGGTAATCTTTTGACGATTGCTATTAATTATCCTATGCCTTTGCATATTTGAGATTGTAATTTCTATGCAAGATAGATAATATTCTAAACTCTCCCCCCACAAAGTAATGCCTAACGGCAGTTTCCGTGGGGACCAGAGATAATGGCAGAGCGGAGGTTTTAATCGGTATTATACCCAGGCGGTATTGAGTCCGACACACCCAGACAAAAGACCTATTCTGGAATGCGTAAAGGCATTTCCTTCGCTGTACAAAAAAAAACAAACCCTATAGGGAGTTAACAAAATATCTAAAATTGGAAAAAGCTGGGCATGCCATTACGAAAAACTACTATGAATCAAATCTTTTTTGAATAATTGAAATCGCTTGATCTGTGCTCTCGAAATCGTGGACGAAAAATCGTATGCATACATACGTTGTGTTTTTTTAAGATATTCTAAAATGTTTCAATTACTAAAGTAATTCTTACCACAAGCCATAGGTAGAAAAAACACATATGTCACGTATTGTACTATATAAAGGTGTTTCCCTTCAAGTTCTAGTTTAGGATGAGAGAGCAAATTGCGTAACATTCCGAATCCCATCGCCGATAAGAAATATCTTGCTAGAATATATTTTGTTCTGGAAGGATTCAAGTATTGTCGATAACTTGCCCTAGTCACCATAATTAATTAATTAAAATTTCCGAGTTGATTACTAAAAATATTTAAACCGAACTTCTCACAAAATATCAAAACTGACGGATTTTGTTTTTGGTTGATAGCTAGATATAAAATATACTATATCTTGACAATAATCTAATATCATTTTAATCATTTTTCATTGCGGCTTGCTTGAAAATCTGTAGATATATAAACTGAAAGTGGCATTTCGTCGTAAGGCAAGTTGCAAAAACTTCCCAATACATGTAATTTTTGACTTAATCAACCGGAATAAAAATTTACCTAATTAGTTAAAATTTGAATTGTATATTCAAAAATATTTTTTTCACTTTCCTTAAAAAATAATAAATGCAATTTCGGATTATGTTATTAACAATATCTGCAATTATATTATTGTAACACGTGTCTTTAAGTCCCAAAAGAGCAGCCCATAAATTCCAAATTCAATTAAATTCAGCCAATTTTCGTAGGTCTGCTTTAGGGTGTTCGATTAAGGCATTTACTCCATGGTCTTATAGAACTTACTGAAATATTACGGCCTTACGACAAGTGATTTTATTTTAAAAATTCATCAACGTTTGAGAATATGAGTTGTTTTTTTGACATTTGTGAAAATTAATATAAGACGATTCACTTAAAAAATCCTACTTTACTAAATCATTAGAGTCCTGCGGAAACTGGTTCAATTATAAAAATTATTGATTTGTGAAAATTTGCTTTTAGAAAATAATCAGAGTTAACGTATTCGTTCGTTTGCAATTATGTGTAATAAATCCACTCGGAATACTTTTAATCACTTATAAATTAATTTATTTTTTATTGATTAAGTCGATTATTTACACATATCGGTAAGTTTATATAACTTGCCTCAAGACAAAATATCAACACCAACTAGTTAGACTATAATATCTATCGTCAAATCAATTTATGAAACATTTCTATTTTATCCAAAAATTGGTCCCTTACTTTACAAGTAAAAATACTCCTTTCGTGTATTGCTGAACAAAATATCTAAATCTAAAATACTAATTAGGTATGTTACAAATATACCATGACTAATAAGAACAACTACTGGGTTGTCTAATGGTAAAACCTGGTCAAATAAAAATAACTAATCAAATACTTAAAGCTTTAATATGTTCTGCCTACTATTAGGCAGATTGTAATTTGCATAATAATTAGTAGTAGTAATTAATAAAAAAAAATTAAAAAAAAATATTTTGCTGTTGAATTAATTTTTTTTTATCCTATAAAGAACTGTAAATGCATTATTCAGAGGCTTTTGAGACAGTTCAATGCAATATATTAGATGCAAAAAAGTTTGATCATAGACAATAAATTAATTGTTCATAAAGTACGACAAAAAATGTAAGGTCTAATATTAGTGACATAGTTTTTTTTACAGTAATGATAGTACAAAAAGGATATAAAAAAATCAATATGGAAATTTACTAATTAGTAGTCAAAAATGTAAATATTCATTTATAAATATTACATTAATGCCATATTAAGAGTCTATGTTCGTATGAGTTGGAAGTAACACATTGTCAGAAGGCTATGTATTTTTACACATAAAACCTAAAAAAATTGGACTTGCAACCCAAGATTCCAAATTTCATACCAACTTTTGACAGTTTGATGTCAATCTTTACTAGAAAAGCTAATTTAAGAGACGGTTTTTAGTGAAAATAGCCTTTTTTACGGATTACTGCACCAAATTAACAGTATGTCATTAGCATTAGAATAAATCTACTAATATACGAAATACAGAGCAGTGATAGTCAAACTATGGGTTGCCTTCTAGAGAGACACTTAGATAAAAAATTATCATTACAGCAACTCGTAGAATATTTATGCTATATTTTGCTATGCAAAAAAACACTAACAAATAGTAAATCTATAAAAATGAGTGCGCGTAAGGATCACACGCGATTGAAGTAAAACTTTTTTACTACCGTACAAAGTATCAAATTTAAGCTATGTAAAAATAAATACATCATATAACAATTTTGATCAGTAATATGGTGACACTCGTAATGCACACATTTATTAGTGACAACCATTATACACATTTATATGATGATAAATTATAAATTATATATTTATAATAGCATTAAAATATGTATAATATTTAAAAACAATAATGTAACTAAAGTCATACTTCAAATATGACATGATCGGTTTGTCATTGTAATTAGCATTTAGAAATGAACCTTCATTAGAGAAATGAAGTAATTGCTGATTAATAAATTCTATAATAATCGTTCACACAGTGGATTATGTTAAACAACACCTGAAAAATATTGTTTTTGCAACTTGTAACTTTTGCATCATGTAATAATTGTATTTGAAGAACTTCATGAATTAAAATTAACATACATTATTTGACTGCTTGTATTTTTTTTTACTTTTTCGCTGGCGATATAATCTCATTCTTTGAACAGCTGTAATATCTGTCATGTCTAAAAAAATTTTTTTTTTCAATAACATCAAAATATTCTGGTTCAAGCATTTTTTATTAAATCATACATGACGTCTAATCATAATCGACCCGTATAGAAATGGCATCATCGAGAGCGAATGACGAATCATTGGCACTCGACTCTTATCTTATCGAGTCTTATCTGCCGTAACGCACTTTCGTTGCATTTGTACGGATTTACACCCTGGTCGCGCCTAATGAAGTTTTACTTCAATAAATAAATAGCAACACGCTAAATTGTAGAAAAATGTAAAGAACCCAAATATTTTATCGTAAATTAAGCTAATACATCAAGACAAGCTCATCCAAAAAGAGCAAATATCTCATAAGTTGTAGTTGTAAAATTGGCTACGTCTTTCATATTTTACTTACTAAACTACCAATTCTGATAAAATATCATTGCAAAATTCATCGTAACTCAAATAATTTAGCTAAATTTATTGGTCAGAAATCACTTCAACCTCAACCATACCCACTTATTTATTAAAAGGGAGAGTTAATTTTTAATTTACCTAATCACTTCTCAATACTTTATCATTAATCAATCATATACTATTACTGCAAAACGACAATCGTGTGAGCCAATTTTACGCCTAAAGATTAACCCAAATATTAATTGCTCATGTAACTGACTACCGAGATGTAATAACATTTTGCGGTGTTTTTGCGGTAGTAATTGAGCAATCTTAATGGATACTGATTTTCTCATAGAAAAATATAGTTTTAATCTAGTAACCAAGTTTTTGCTAGATTGGAACTCAAGTTATCTATTGATTATTCTGAAACAGTCTGATGTATCACGTTTTTCACAAACAGCAATAATCTTACAAGCTGTAGTAATGATATTTCTAATAATTAGCAAAGTTGCGTTTGCTTAGAAGGCAACCCAACGGTTGACCTATGAGTACCTAATCAGCATCAATTCGTTTCGTTAATGGAAAACTTCAATTACGAAATTCTAGATACGCATTCTCGCAGATTTTTTTTTTAATCCAATAACCAAGTTTTTACCAGATTTGAACCCAAGTTATCTACTGATCATTCTGAAATAGTCTGACATGTCAAATTTTATCTATTTTCGAACAGAAACAATCTTACAAACTTTAGTAGCTTTTGGATTCAACGAAGTAGCTTCTATTGTGGAGGCAACCCAATGGTTGGCCTATGAGTATTTGATGTATTCATACTAGAAGAATTTCTCTGGCAGTATCTGGAAAGGGACTATTTTTATTTGGCAACATTGTTTTCTTAATACTTTCAACTCAAAACTTTTTTGACTTTGATTTTTTGCTGTATATCTTCTGAATTAATATTAACCGTTCAAGAACCAAACTGTAACATTTTTACAGAACTTACACTTTTTTTTGTACTCCAATTTCAGAGGGTAATTATTTTTGGCATTTTTCACATACATTGCAAAAAATGTATGTCACTGAAATGGGAATTAATAATGCTTTGTCTAAAGACAATTTCATAGTAAAGAAATCATCATATTTTTCTAGCGCAATAAGACATTAAAGTTTTCATTAACAAAAATAAATTATAACAAAAAAAAAAAAAATTAATGCCAAGTGTTATGGATTTTGCATTCTAAATTTCTGATTGTTGCATTTAACCAGTTTAAAATCTATATTAAGAAATATTTTAAAAACAATTCGATTTCCATATTTTGAAGTGAAGAAATGCAAAAAAAATATTCGATTCTTCGACAATTAAAAAATAATCCGTTGTTAAAGTTATATAAGTTAGCATATGCATTTTTGAAAAATCACCTACATTTATTTAAAAATGTACTCTGTAAAAACTTACAAACTCGTACCTTGTCAGAAATATGAAAAACAAGATAAAATTGAATTTATTCAAAATAAAATGAAAAATTCTACAGCTTTACGATAGAAAATCAAGTCGAATTAAAATTGTCATTTATACGTGTCCATCAATTTTAATTCAACCAGAACTTAACAACCGAAAGTTTGAGAATAATTTCTTTTTCGATTTGAAATTTATCACATTTCTCGCTTTGAAGCTTGATACTTGAGTAATTTGTGCTTCTTTAAGTACTTATTTAATTAACTTCTCGTGGGGTAAGTTATAGTAATCGCAAAAAAATTGAGAATGCGTGTGTGTGTGTGCGGATACAAATTTTCGTCGACGATTTAGGGAACACCGATTAACCGTTTAACCGATTTGAATAATTCAAAAAAACATTCGATTCGTATTGATAAGAACACGTGCTGATTCGTTATTGGCGAAGGCAGGTTTAGCTGTTTTGAAGATACGGAGCAAAAAGTGCAAAAAAGCAAGTTCTGAGAGAACAAATCGGCCGATTTCAATGATTCAAAAAACATTCGATTCGTGTTGATGTGGAGACGTACCGATTAGTTTTTGGTACAGGCAGGTCCAGCCGTTTCGAAGATACAGAGAAAAAGTGCATAAATTCCGATAAGATCCTAGACATCCGCTCATAACGTTTTTCGTGAGCACTTCGTTATAGCTGAGTTGGTTGGCGCGTCACTGCAATTTTCGTTCGCGTTAGTGGATAAGAAAGTCAAGACTAATTTTTTTTTTATTTATTTTAATACTTCTTATGTTTGTATAGTTGATACTACATGAACTATTTAAAATTGATAACTCAGTGCATATATTTTGCGAACGAAAAATTTATGCATTTGAAATAAAATATGTTCATTCTAACAATAAGTCTGCTTATATATATATATATATATATATATATATATATATATATATATATATTATTCAAACATACTCGTATATAAACAATGTCTAATCTGATAAGTTTTCACATTTTGTCTACAAGGAACAAATAATCAAAATTCAGAGTTTCTAATATTTATTCATAGACATTTTTGTTGACTGATTATTTTTATTCTTCGAATATATAATTCTAATACGGGAAGTTCCAGCAATTTGTCTTAAGGCACGATGCCATGCGCCCCACTAGTTTTCACCTGAGTTGTCTCAATTTTTTGAGTTCTAATAATTTACCCGATTATATTTATATTTTAATTTTAATTTTGTTTACTTTTCTTTATATTGTATTGTTAGTAATATTAGATATTAATAGAATGGCTTCAGAAAGTGATTTACAATATTGTGGGTGAGCTCAAAGTAAGTGATTGAAAGTGAATCGAATTCTGAAAGTTTAATTATTTAAACTGACAAATTCCAATTAACAGATTGATCTATAGTAAAGAATTGTATCGAAAATGATCTATTAAGGCTTCACCTTTAGGCGAATTCTTATGGACCAGAGAGTACAGAGATGTAATCGAATTTTTTTTCATTGATTATAGTTTATTTGAAAAGAATATTATCAAAGGCGGAATTTAGTTCTTTCAGTTAAAAATACAAAAACTTATATTGAACTTCGAACTTGTGAAAATTTAACTTATCAATATATTTCCATTTATTTGGAAAAAAATAGTTATCCAAAAATCCTGACCATCACCACACCCAAGTATAAATAAAAAGAAAGAGGAAAACTAGAATATATATATAATTTTTTGTTTGTTTTAATTTTAATTAATTTTAATTATATTTTACCAAATCCAGCTCTGGTTCTGAGTGAATTACAATTACAACAATACAAACAAGAATTCGAAAAAAAGTTGTACTTTTAGACGATCGTGGCATTTCACATGGCTTCATTACAGAATTCATATTAAGAGTACCGAGATGAAAGTAAAAATTCTGTTTTTTCTCTTATCGCTCGCTTTTTTGTTTTGAACAAGTTCACACAAAAAGAACTGTATTATTTTTATGTAACGATCATTCGCAGTTATATCATTTATGGGAAATTGATATGACGATATCATCAACAGTAGAACAATCTAGACTTGGAGGATGTTTGGCAATCTCGTGTCAAAAAGGTGTTACATATTAAATGTCTCATGATAACGTGAAAAGAGTGTTAGCCAAATTAAAATATATAGCAGTTACTGTTGCATTATAATAAAAAATATGTTCACATACACGCATACACACACAGACATACTTTTTCCAAATTTGGTCTTATTCGATTCAGAATGGAAACGTCGAGAAAACATAAAAGTAGCGAATCGGATTTTTTTATGAAAACATAAATTTCTCGTTCGGGAAGTTAATAAATTATGGATCCAATTTTCGAATAAAATACAAATATGGAACGGCTATGTTCCGGGTCTATCGTCGTATGATTTGGTAGTAAAAAACTATCAAAAAACTGTGAATTTGCTGTTTGCGATAAAGTTTCTATGTCCGTTTTGTGTAGGGTATCTGAGTCATAGAAAAACCCTGTAAATGGTATGTATAATTGATTGTTTGAAATTATTTATCACTTTTTTTAATGTAGTTCACAAGAGTGAAATTTTTAAATTTGTCCATCTTTTGTTAGACAATAATGCAATTCCTTAGAAATAATAATTTGGTACAAGGTAAAATGTAGTAATTCTGGAAAAAAGATCATAACAATCATTCAACAATGTTTTGATCAATGAATCAATATTAGAGATAAATTCAGTTGTCTATGATTTATGCGAGTACTTACTTGTACTACTTACTTATATCATGTCGCCACTTGATTTATTTCTCATTTCAGACAGATTTTACAGTTTGATAGATTTTGTGATTGAAGCAAATTATATTGTCTTATTAGTGATCAGAAAAGTCAGAGTAGACTTGTTAGTCTGCAAGTCTTAGGTAAGTTTAGTCTGTTATAAGTTGAGAGATAACAAGTTTTTTCACAAATTTTTGGCAAGAAAAATTGTTCTCATTTTATGTTACTAAAAGATATTAAAAGAGCAAGCTTTTCTGCGGCCTTATTGGAATTAGGGAGCGTCCATTAATCACGTGATTGATTGTTTAAAGATTTTAGGATCCTCCTTTCCTCTTGGAAATACGTGGTAATATTCAGAATTTTTCCCGTTCCTCACCATACATTACGTGAATCTTTAGTTTTACTTGAATTTTTAAAATTTAGGTAAAAAATAATTACACGCAATATCTTACTATACTCCTCTCTCCCCCACGTGATATTTTGTAATTTTTTGTCAAGTTCCTAAAAACCCCACATAATTAATAGAGGCCACTAAAATCTCTTATTATTAAAGAAAGTCTATTATGATATACCTTGTCTTGCAATTTCGGGTACTTTTACCCAGATGTTGTAACCATTTTTTACTTAAAAATTTAGATAGAATTGTTACTAAGTGAAAACATCTCCCCTCCGGTATTGCTGCATAAAACTCCTTAGTATTGGAGAAAGTTTATTAATTATAATATATGGAGTATAGTTAGGCTGACCATTGGGTTGTAGTATAAACAATGCTATTTAGTTACGGAATGAAATCCTTTAAGAACAAAAGTTGCTTATAGGTCCCTTAAGATCTGTTCACTTTTAGAATATAATATAAAAACAACATCCGAAAATTAACTAATTTTGGACCTAAATTATTGATGCCTATGGCGAATATTGTAGACTACAGCCTAGTAGTATTTAAATACTATTTAAATTTAAAGACTGGTTATTCTACTAATTTATTGAGAGTTATGATGATGACTAAACAATAGTTTCAATGGAAGTTCTAAAAAAGGCAACAAAAATAAAAAGCAAACACTTATAATAGGAGTCGTCAGCACGTTGTGCAAACGATTGTCTGGCACTTGCAAAATATCCGGTGTAAAAATATTCGTCACGAAGAAAATATTTAGAAAAAAAATCTGAAATAGGATTTCAATATTAGAAAATGACAAAACATTCTGTTGACATAGTTTTCTTAACTTCATTTCTCAATTTCAAAAAACTGAGTTTAAAAAAATCTAAATCACCTATGGAACAAAATAACTCCAACTCATCTTTGGACCAATAAATATGTGGAGCAACTTTCAAAAATTTCTTAAAAATTTGAAGACATCAAAAAAAATTATTAAAAAAAATTGTGATTGCCCCAAAGTATGTTCCTAATTTGTTTGGTCATAATGACGCCAACATAAGCACATGTGAAGATGAAATCGAACTTGTACAAAAGCCGCCTTAAAGATCATCCAAACTTGTTTACCAGAACACTACCACGGCTAGATTATAAGAAAAGATCTAAATTACTTTACATTAATCTCTGGTCAAAGGTCAGATGATTTTGCATTTTGAAAGCCTTTATTTTTATTGCTAGAATTTTCCATGCTTAGAATTTTTGTAGAAATTAAATTACCTGCAAACTGTATTACATCTAGTTTCATAATAACATTGAACTTTTGCACTTGTCGAAATGTTACAATAATTTCAATGATACAGATCTACCTTTGACCCAAATTTGGTATTACGAACAAGGAACGATTTGTGTCTGATCGACGACTACTGGTTAATCCATAAGCAAGATCATTAGCGAGATCTTAATCAATAAGATGAGATAGATCGAGTAATGAATAAAGAATTTTATTGTACTGATCAATGGAATAGTTAGCAAGTCGTTACTGAATGTCATGGATAAAAATCGATAGATGGTGAATTCGAACTTATAAGATTGCAGTTTGGTGATTATTAGTTGATTATTAGATTGAGTCGAGTTCTATAGTAAAATCAAAGTTCAGAAGGTGATATATAACTATCAGTTTGTATTACATCATTTACCCTTACCACCAAAATCGCGGAGAATTTTGCCTTCCAAGTGTTCTACTTTTAGGTGTTAGCAAGTATTTGCCTTCGAAACTTCAGCTATTTTAGATTCTACGTATTTCAAATTTTAGTTTTTATATTTAAGATTTTTTGTTATTCGAGTATTTCTAACTTCAGGTTCAATCCAAAATGTAAATGCTACAAATTTCATTATTTCAAGACTTTTATCAGTTTTTATAATGAAATTCTAGGTATTAAAATTTAAAGACGTCTACACGATATAAATTTGAAGTTTTAGAAATACAAGACTCAAGTATTCAATATTTTATGTATATTTTTTTTAAATTATCAATATTTGAAATTTTAGGTACCTATTATGAATTTCAAATATATCAAATCTTAGTTAGGGATTCGTAATTCTGGTATTTTAAGGTTTAGGTAATTAAATCAAATCGATTCAATTTTTTTTTTTTTTTAATCTTTAACTATTTTAAATTCAAGGTATTTGATTTTTAAGTACACATTATACCATTTTTGCGTATATCAAAATTTAGTTATTTGAATTTTTAGATTATTCAAATTTTAAGTATTTTAAATTTTAGATTTTACAAGCTTTATGTCTTTTTAGATTCACATATATCATAATTTTGAGTTTCTTGACGTTTATGTATATCAACTTTTAGGTATTTTAAATTTTTTGGTGTTTAAAATTTAGATATTTCAAATATGATGCATTTAGTATGCATTTAAGAGATAAATTGAAAAATCTGTTCGAGATTTTAGCTTTTCGAAATAAAAGATATTTTTTCCGTGCAAGGTTTTATAAATTATTATTGTAAAGGCTTTTGATATTTAGAGATCTTAGGTTTTGAAAATTTAGAAACTCGAAATTTTAGATGTATGAAATTGAGGTACTCAAAATTTTATATGGAACCTAAAAAAATTGATTCATTATTCAAAATTTTAGTAATTTTAAAGTATAGAAACTCCAAATTTACGGTACATGCAATTTTGGTAGTATGAAGTTTTAGTTTTTAAATCATTAAATATTTAAAATTAAAAAAATCAAAATTTCAAAACGTGTGATGCTTCAGAAACAAGGAATGAGATATTTAAAATGTTTCAAATTTTAGATTTTCTAAATTTTTTGTTTTGTGTTTCGAACTTTAAGTATTCAAAATTTAAGGTAAACTAAATTCTAGAAATTCTAAATTTCACGTATTCAAAATTTAAAAATAAATTGAAATTTTTGAAAAATGTATTATAAACGTATAAGATGGTCCAAAGTTCAAGTATTTCACATTTAAAAAAGTCGAATTTTTTTGTTACTTATTTAAAATTTCTGAGCTTCTAAGTATTTGAGTATTCGAATATCTGAATTATTGGATTTTTAAAAAAATATATGTGGAATGCTTAGATTGAATATCAAAAGTCGATTTTAATCTAATAAGATAAAGTACCCTGAGGACTTGTCGAAATTTACTGTCTAAAATTTTGTATATCGAAAATAATTCAGATGTTATTTTTAATTCTGGTTAAAGTTCTAAAACTCACTCATGTACTTTAAATGAATAATTTTAACTTTGTAATTCAGTTTATATAACTCATATAAATATTTGACAATGTTACAGTATTTATTTAAAAACATTTAATATTCCTCAAACATTTCTTGGTTCCAGCAATTTGCCTCAAGGCACGATGCCATACACCACTAGTTAATTATAAATATTGTATATTAGAAAAATAATGGTGCAGTGTTTAGTAACAATGTCCGATGATGTTTCTTATAAATTAATATTACAATTCCATCCATTCCTATAACGTCATTCCATTGTCATTGAAGAGAAAGACAAAATGCGAAATGTTAATAGGTATGATATAATAACACTGACTGAGTGAGTATTATTTTCTATGAAACATGATACACGATTACTTTAATATCAAGGTCCAAAGTTGTCAAATTCGAATGGGGTCCATCCGGCTCATCACGGCTAAAATACAAAAGATACCGATCTTAATTTTAAATCTTTTGAAGAATCTTCAGAATAATAACGAGGTGTATCGAAGTACTGTCAGAAGTAATTTCAAGTATCAGATTATAAGAGATTTTAGATTTAGTAGTTTGTTGGTAAATATTTAGAGTTTGGAGCGGCCAGAGATGTACTCGACACATAGTCAAAATAGGCATTACAATTGTAAAGAAACTTTTCTGGATAATAAGCTATATATTTATTTTACAATTTGTTTATTTGCTTAAATTTGTTGGTAATAAAAATATTTTTTTATTTCTTTTTTTTTTATTTTTTTTCAAAATTTTGCAAAGTTTTTTTTATTAATTTAGTTTTCGGTACAGGAAGTTCCAGCAATTTGACTTATGGCTCCATGCCATGCACCACTAGTTTTTTTTTTTTCAAATATTTCAGTTTGTATAGCAAATAAACACAGTTTTATACACATGACGAGTATGCTCATCAATATACTTAATTTTGCCACTTCCCCATGACGAGAATATACGCCAATCATAGTTAACTATCAATAGACAATATTCTAATTTTTTTATCAATTGACCAACGATCAGAACACAAAAATTCTATCAGCAGTTATGATCATCTGACTTAGCATTTCTCCAATCTCTAAGTTTTTAGTATTACAATTCCTGTAATAGTAATAAATTATTGATTATTGATGCAGCAAATCTGGATAAAAGCTGTTTTATTACCTATTGCTACTTGATATAAGGCTTCCCGATAATCAATCGACATTGATACCATGATTTATAGGGAACATTACCAAATATTTTGATTCAAAGCTAATACTCTGATTAGAGACACTTATGTTGTCAGAGATCATATATCACTATTGTCTTCACAATGCCAGGTTAATATTGAACATCTTGGGTCAAGGTTGAAACTTAGATCATTATTACAAATTTTACTTTTAAGATTAAGTACTAGAGATTAATAACAGTAAAACATAAGCAAGCCATTTGATTAAGAATTAAAGATATATCAACTATTACCTGTCAAAAAAGAGGTCATTTACTATAACAATTCTGTACTTCTGGTGCCACTTTCTTGTTCTTGAAGATGAAAACTTTAGTGTGCACCATTTACTAATACAATTAAAGTAAAATCGTCAGTTATTATTCAATACACAGATTCGACCAATATTCAACAACATATGTTCCAAATGGTCAAATAAACCAGTGGTCAGGATAAATTAATTACATGGAATGATCGACATAGATCAATATAACGATATGGGCTCAATCTAAAAATTGTTCAATTTTTATACCCAGTCGATTTTGGCTTCAAATTTGACCAATTTAAATTGTATTATTGCTCGTAGACCTAGATTAATGGATAGATGATTCTTTTAATGCGTTCTAGAATAAAAAGTTTTTTTTGGTCATTATGAATCTTTTGGCACCAAAATTGTACTTAACTGGGCAGTTGTAAATATAGTAGTGAAAAAGAAAAATGCTCTAATGAAATTGTGATGATGGGAGTCTAAATTTGAACTTTTTCCCAAAAATGTTTATGTAATTAGTAGAAGTAGCAGTGTATTTTTTTGTTCCAGTTTCAGCCTAAATTTCTGAACTGATTATAAAAATTCAACTGATATTGCTTGGCATCGTGCCTTAAGGCAAATTGCTGGAACTTAAAAAAAGCTGAAAAAAAGTTTTGAAATAGATTATTATAAATACCGTAACTCTCATTTTTATTTTATGGGCAAAATATAAGGATATTTATATTTAATTATTTTATAAATTAAAAAAAAAAAATGAAATATTTTTTTTGTCAACTCAAGCAGAAAGTTTTTCGAATCATTCAAATCGGATGTCTAGTTCTCTCAAAACCTGCCATTTTTTGCACATTTAGCTCCGTATCTCCGAAATGACAGGACCTACTTTTTCCAAAATCATTACAAATTGAATTGTACCACTTCTCCCAATCATTACAAATTGAATGTTTTTTTAGATCATTCAAATCTGATACTCCGTTCTCAAAAACTCGTTTTCTATTTTCTGCACTCGTTGTTGCTCCGTATCTCCGTAACGGCTGGGCCTGCTTTTACATCTCCCTATCAATAGGAATCGAATGCTTTTTAAATTATTCAAATCGGTTGATCCGTACACCCGAAATTGACGAAAAATTGTGTCTACACATACACACACACACACATATACACAAAGTTTTTGGCAGAGATTGATCAGGGATTTTCTTTGTAATTAAACGTTGAAAAAAAAGATAATTTGGATAAAACTTTTATGGTAATAAAAATTTTTGGTATTGAGGGCTTCTAACCCTTTCCACTCGAATGCCGCCTACGAACTATTATTAATACATTAGACGCCTATAAGAATACTATTTGAATTGAATAAAATTCATTAATGTATACAATTTTCAAATCTATTTATTATGTATGTATGTAAAATTAACTCTTTCCACTCCCGAATTGCAAGATTTATTTGTTTTGCCGCCTGAGCGCTTCCGAGTGGAAAGGGTTAGGTACTTCAAAAATTATAGAGAAGTACTTTCAGCTTGTAGTCGTACTCTTAAAAATTTGGGAAAAGACTCTGTTTTTCAACCACAAAATTTCGAGTGAAATCTCGCACTGCATGCGACCTGATATCAAACAGTCTTTAGGGCATTTCTAAAAGAGCAATGAAGTATCAAATACTAGTTTTCATATCATATCTAAAGAGGACTACTAATAGCCATCTGTAAAATAATAACTAGCTAAGCAATTACTAAATGTGTTCATGAAATCGACAGATTGTACTTTATATATCACAAAAAATCTAGATTTTTTTTATCGACTATCCTATTCAAAATATTTGCATTTTTTTTACCAAGTAGCATTGGATGCCATCTATGCAAATTCTTCTCACAGTTATTAATATGTTCCATTAAAATAAATGTTGCCAAATATTTTTTCAAAGCCAATATATCGATTACGGCCAATTACCTTGTCAGAAATCATATGTAAGGTATTGTCTTCGCAATGCCAGGTTAATATTGTACATCTTGGGTCAAGGTTGAGACTTATAGTTGGATCATTATTGCAAATTTCACTTTTAATTGTTTTTGTTATGTGAGCATCAATAATAATTAGTCATCGTAATTTATTAATTTATTTATTATTCAATCTCAAAATTTTGGACTCTCAAACAGACATATGTATATATATTTACAAACTAGGTGTGAGTAATATTTTGGCCTAAGGCCTTTGCTAAAAACTAGTAAGGGCTATCCTCCTATATTTTTGCAACAATTTTTGAACTTTTGAACTTGGTTTAGAATTTTTCAGAAGAAAATGTTGTCAAAAAACCAATCTAGCTAGTATGTATCCAGTTTCATCAAATACCTTTTAAAATAGTTAAAATAGGTGTCATTGGGAGAACATATACTTATTTTTGTTCAATTTTAGTCTCAAATGATTCAGAGTTAGTTGAATTATCATAAAAACATAATTAATTTTATATACATGTATAAATACTTACTTAATTATATGCTTACTATAAATACATAATTATTATTTTTCTAGAGATATCAATCGAAATCTCTTAAATGAATTATTATATATCGGTTTATGATTTTTGACTTTCGAATTAACACAATCAATGAACATAGTAATTAATAAAAAAAATCTAACACTTCGAATATTTTTGAGAAAATGACTTTCACTCCAGTTCATTATTAGTAAAAATGTCTTTATTAAAATTATTATAAATTATACATATTCATGATTGTTATAAATCATACGTATTCATGATTTAATTAATCACTTGTATATAGCTTTTGTAGCAATATGTATTGTTTTAAATTGTTATAAATGTTTTCCAAAATTTAAATAAGTTTTATATTAAAGTTTAAAATAATTGAATCAGCATTATATACACTATATTATATTTTTACTGAATTATATTATACTTTAGATGAAATCAAAATAAAAATATATTTTCTAAAATAAATACCAGGAGTTAAACTCTATTTCTAATTTTATTTCATAATATATAAACTTAACTTCAAGTGTGTCAAAATTATAATTATTTTTTAGATATCATTTTATCCAAACCATTTGAATTTTTACCTTAACTAAGCTGAGCTTTTCGATAGTTCTCTAAAGTTTCAAAAGTTACAAATACAAAAGTTTTTGAGCTTCCATTATAATTTCGGTGTTACGCAAGGAGTGTAACTTAGACCTCGCTTATTATCAATAGGATTTTTTAATATAACCAGCATTTTCAATCAATTTCTGGCTACAAACATTATTTAGATCATTAATTTATATTATTAATATATTGTACTAACAAAATCAATGACTTTAGAAGTTGCCGTGTCAAAATTAGGTCGCTTGTGTACAAGTCAAGTTTAAATCGATAAATCATTAAATTTCTGTAAATACGAATGAGTTTAATTTAGTTTCATTTAATAGCAAACATTGTTATATTACCTTGACTGCACAGTTGTAATGGAAGATCTTGAAAGTTATTTGCTAAGTTTTCTATTTTTTCGAATTGCATCAGTTCATCTCGTTTTTCTAATGGTATAACTCTATTAGCTGAATAAATGAAGATTCAGAAAAATTATTGTAAATAATTGAAAATCATTTTAAAAAAAAATTAAATGTATTAGTATTTATACTATCACTCTTCTCATGTAATTTTTATTTAAATATCATTAAGACATTTATAATTTATTTAGATATCATTCTATAAATTTTAATATTAACTTATGGGTCGATTCTGCCCAATGTTATGGCAAGGCCATATTACTCTCCAACTTCCATACATAATGCTATTGAATCATATTGAATACTGTCAAAATGTCATGTATTTGCTGTGCATTCAGGCGTCTTACACATAAACTGCAACGTCAATCGTATGTTGTGATGCTGGGTCAGAAAGATTCTGTTATCTAAGATTGTTTTTTGACATTTGTGCGGTTTCTAGGTTAGGTTTTCTATCTGGCGACATGAGAAAAACGTTTGACTTCGCGGCAACATGGCTTTTGTCAATATTTAGTATATTTTGGTATATATTTAGGAAGTTTTTCATAACATATTGCCATAACACTAGTCTGTCATGCGGCTGAATCGGTTCAATAGTTAAATTTGAATGTATCGGCCATTAATACTGGGTAATTTGATAGATGGCTCTGATGCTAGCCAGTAAAAGTAGGCTATGAAGATAAAAATGATAAGGTCGCGGTTTAAGTTAATGAAAGTATATGGTGTTCTTCTTGTATGGCTTAAAAAGTATGTAAAAACTTAATCAAGGGGATTATAATGGTGATTTAAAAATAATTAGTTAGCAGTTATTTTTAAAACCTGTTTTCATGTACATTTTTTTTGTATATTTGTATAGTTTATTTAAATAATTTTTGACCTATTTTGTGATTGCAGTATTTCCTAATTTATCATTTTACCAAATTATGTCGAGTGACTTATAACATAGCACAACAATGTTATCCAAGAATAGGCTTATTAATTTATAAAAAAATGCACTTGGATAGTATTTTATCCTATTAATGACTACTTTAAGCTAAATTGATATCGATTGTTTGCGTATCATATCGAGAATTTCAATAAAACGCTTAAGAGCTTCCATTATAACTTTCGGCGTTCCGCAAAGCGTTAATCTTAGACTTAGAACCAATTAAATATTTTCGGGATTATAATGATGTATAAAAATAATTAGTTAGCAGTTGTGTTCAAACCTACTTTCATACAAATTTATTTTTTTATATATTTATTCATGTTCTTAAAGTTTATTTAAATAGTTATTGACCTTATTCTCGATTGCAGTATTTAATCCTAATTTATCATTTTAACAAATTATGCTGGGTGTCTTATAACATATCACAGCAATGCTATCCAATAATAGGCCTATTAACAAACAAAAAAATGATTTGTATAGTATTTTATCTAATTCATAACTGCTTTAAGGTTAATTAGCATCACAAGTGCGCGTATCAAATCGAGAATTTCAATGGAAAGCTTTAGAGCGTTTTTTTCATTATAAATTTCGGCATTCCGCAAGGCGTTAATCTTAGACCTAGTACCAATAAGATATTTTTGAAATTATAATGGTGATTAAAAATAATTAGTAAATAGTTGTTATTCTAACCTACTTTCATACAAATTTTGTTACTTTATATATTCATTCATGTCTTTAAAGTTTATTAAAATAATTATTGACCTATTTCTCGATTGCAGTATTTTCTAATTCATCATTTTAACAAATTATGTCGGATAACATAACATAATGATTTTATCTAACAGTAAGAATAGGCCTATTAATTTACAAAAAAATGCATTTGGATAGTATTGTATCCAATTCATGACTGCTTTAAACTAAATTAGCATCGTAAGTGCGCGTATCAAATCAAGAATTTCAATGGAACGCAAATCGTTGCAAAAACACAAGCAAATATGTACAAATGGAGAAGATCGTGCAAAAAACTATTACATCTTCTTAATTGAAATAATACTTTATATATTGTGAAACAGCTTGAGAATAAATTGATTTATTAAAATATGTGTAATGACATATAGAGTAGGTATAATTATAAGGTTAAGGTAGACTACTGGTAGTGATATATAATTAGCTAGGTTGAAAGTAATTAATAAAAGCAGACTTAGGTATCTAATAAAGAAGAGAATTTTGAAATTTAATTTATCATCTGATATACTAATTAATATTGATATATAATGACGTATAAAAAGTATAAGTATAAGTTTGAGGTAGATTACTAGTCGTAATATATAGAGTAGTGCAGGGCACAAAGGTCCAATTAGACTTTGAGAAATTATGTTATGAAAATCACACCAATTAAATCACAACAAATAACACTTGTCAAACAAACAACTATCTGACTATGTTCAGTAAAACTCCTAGCTAATTCCTCCTATTGTTTTCTGATCCTTTTTATCCTCTAGGGGGTGTAAAACTGAACTTCCAATCCAGTTCCAGTGTTTTATTTTTAAATTTTAAGCGATTTTACAAAATGCTAGATAACATTATTCAACCAATGAAAAATATAAATTTCATGGATACATTTTTTATATTATATATAACCTTGATCTGGTATTTCGTCAGAAATTTGCAAAATCGTTTAAGGAGTTTTGGCTAAGACGTGGACGATTTTTTTGCACTTATTTTCTAATTATATAGAATCGGTTTGGCCGATATTTTCACAAATCAACACAAGTCAGTTACAAGTTTGTTACAACAGTCGATATTTTATATTGGCTTATGGTTTTTTCACCGATGGCAAATTAACGCATCTTCGAAATGCATAATTCCGGTTACCCAATATAAAAACACATAAAAATTTACCGCAGCATTCTTCAACCAAAAAAACAGCAATCGGAAGCTGTTACTTTCTTCTTTATTAACACTAACAATACCTTTGTAACGCCAAAAATCGAATTATCTTTTTCAATTAAAGTATGTACATCAAAAGATTGAGTAACAAACCGTGCAATCTCGTAAGAATACAATATCAATAGCATTTTTCAGATAAATTAATTTATGCAAGATAATAATAAAAAATTTGGCAATTCGCGACCTTAGATTTTTATTCTGAACAATGATCTCGTTTACAAATTGTGCAATTATTTTTTTACGACCGAAAGCGATATGGGAAAGAGATCTGACTGAGAAGAAGTTGGTGGACTTTCTTTGATTTTTGGTGAATTTGGCGTAAATGGTATCAAGATTTATGTTATCTTTATAGTCTATTATTTATTGTCTCTATTTTAAAGCATGTAGACAGTTTTTGTATGAATGGTTGTTAGTGAAATGAAGCATTATACTAAGTGGAGAAAATTAAACTAGATTCATAATGACATTTTATCTCAAGTCAGATTTCATGAACTCTCCGAATTGAATTACCCAGTACATTAATAAGAAATCAAAATAATAATTTATAAGTATGTTAGATTGTTCTATGGGATTATAATGTTAGAATTTATTCGACTTTTTAACATTGTCCAGTTTAAACTTATCACAATTTTTATCATTTCACATACTAATAATCTTTGACAAATAGTTTAAATATAACAAAACAAAAAATTATTTAAACAAAAATAATTAAGGTAATTAAATCGATTTTTGTACAATTATGATAAATAATGATATTACGACGGACTATTATGCAAAGTTCTATCAAAATTGCCACAATTATCTAACTATTAATAATGAAACTAGTGGTGTATGGCATCGTGCCTTAAGGCAAATTACTGGAACTTCCCGCCCTGTAACGAAATGTTCGAGGAATATTAAATGTTTTCAAATAGATTATTATAAATGCAGTAACATTGTCTAATATTTATAAAAGTCAGAAATATTTATTTAAAGTATATAAGTGAGCTTTAAAACTTTTGCCAGAATTAAAATTGAAATTTGATATATTTTCGATATACAAAGAAAAAAAATCAAATGAAAAAATTTTTTTCCCAAAAGCAATTGTTTTGTCAACACAAGCAGAAAGTCTTTTGAATCATTCAAATCGGATACTTTGTTCTCTCAAAAACTGCCATTTTTTGCACATTTAGCTCGGTATCTCCAAATCGGCTGGGCCTGCCTTTGTCAAAAACTAATTACTACTTCTCCCTGTCATTACGAATTGAATGTTTTTTGGATTTTGGCTAGACCTGCCTTTGACAAAAACTAATCAGCACATCTTCCCATCAAGGAATTGAATCGAATGTTTTTTGAATTATTCAAATCGGTTGATCCGCCCGAAAACGTGGTAGAAAAACTGTATTCATACATACTCACACACATACACACATACACATCCATTTTTTCTGAGTTATACCAAAATATTCTGAAACTTTCAAAACGCGAAGAAATGCAAAAATTTCGATTTTTGGACCATTACAATAACTTACCCTACGGGAAGTTAATAAAAAAAATCATTGTGTAAATAATATTTTTACTACTTATTTTGACAATAGTTTTTGTTTCTTTTCAAAAACAATTCTGCTTTCTTACATTAACAATTACAATATTTAATTGAATTTAATTCGTTTACAGTTTGATACGTATGTAATATATGCTTATGTTAACAGAGATGTGAAATATTTTAATAACATTTTTCAATTTTGTACAACAAACTCGTATTTTTATCCCATATATCTCAATAATTAACTTTTCTTGAAAGAGAAGTTTGTTTCCACAGACATCCGATTTTATGTTTTTTCTTATATACTGGGTATGTATATATAACGGGGTATGTATGTATTTATTTGTGTAACAAAATTTTTATTTTGCAAAAATATACAAAACTATTTATCAACGTTTTCATAAAAAATACTGAAACTTACGCCTCATTGAGAAAGCTTTTATACAAATAATTGAGAGTTAAATCTCTTTTGGTTACTCTTTTTTATATATTTTAAGCAATTTACTGTTAATTAATTTTATTATTAGTTAATTTCTATAATAATAAAATTGTATATATTAAAAATTATACGTAAGGAGCAAATTTCGTAAGGCATACCATACTCTACAAATTAAAAAACTCGTTAAGGCTATTTAACCTCGAATAAATGATAAGCTGCCTTGTGTAGGCAAGAATGTTAGTTTACTTTGGATAACCTGATATCATGCGATGTCTATTTTGAAATCTTGATAAAAAATATGTTTTAAATTGAAAATAGTCCTTTTCGGGCACTGTGGTGTGAAATGGCAATGGGAAATTTCTGACAATGTTCTTCCCTGAATCGAATTTGAGTCTAACTCAGCGATAAAATTGAACCGAATAAAAGAAAATTTTCAAAGACAATTTATTTCAATTTATTTTTATTAAATATAACTCCTGTTTCTATATTTAGCTGATGTTTTCCTCGTATCATCTCTCGTATTTCGTAATGAATGATGTCAAAATTAAATCTCGTCCAGTTAACTACCGACACGAATGAATGAACTAACCAGCCAACGAAAGCGAAATGATTTAATGCGAAACAATGGGAAATCTTAATGTCTGATGCCGTTATGGTAACGAAACAATAATGAACACGAACTCACTCACTCACTCACTCAGTCTTATGAGAAAATCACACACAGACCTAATGACTTACATTTTATACGATCCATTCAATTATACATTGTATATATATATATATATATATATATATATATATATATATATATATATACTGGATGACCCGACAGGCGTTGTCCTGTACCCACGTCTATAATTCAAAAGTTCCACATTTTTTAATATCTTATCATATACTTTTTAATATCCTATTTGATGTCCTGCCTTTGTAATTCATTTATGGTCTTACTATAAGCAGTATAAGAAATTCAGCAAAAAATAGTATAGTATCAGCGGTAAGAGAACAATATCACAATTGATTTTACCACACAACATAATTGCTTTAATAATTTAGTCTATAATTTTCATAAACTCGTACCATATATTAGTTGCTTTTCGGCAAATATAATTTCTAAAGTACATTTTTCTTACCAATAATTTAATAGACATTATTGTTTATGTTCAAACCTTAGGTAAATTAATTTGTAAAATCTAGTTCATATGTGCACTATTCAATCTACGATCAACTCGCCAAATCTTCCATATCGAATGACAAACAAATGAATTTTTGACACACAAAACAAAATTCATTTTTTTTAATAAGTAGAAATAAGTTCTTGTGTTGTTAAATAATTTGGTGAAGTAAACCAAAATACGAGTATCATAAGTTTAAAAACATAATGTATATGCAATTTTGAACTTGTTGCGTTATTTATTAAACTGAATTATATAATTTCATCTGCCAAACATATACTGTTGACTCTATATTATATTATTTCAATTTCTGGCACATTTCAGTCGTTTTTCGGTAATAATAATGTAGACATTACATTTTTCTTGCAAATTATATTTTAATATTATCTAGGCTCATAGTTTCAGCTAAGTTCAAATTTCAAGTGACATTTCTAGTAAATGACAGTTCAAATGTTTTCAATGTCAAACAATGATAAGTGTTTTTTGCAATTTCTACATTTATTTTGACAATATTACTATATTTTTATAATCGTTTACATCCTAAAAGATTTCATTAACAAACTTCAAAAAGATTTATCAAAATCCGAATAACAGTTTAGGAGAAATATCAAATCATACACCCGTACAGAACTTTAATTTTTTAAAATCGATTCGGTAGTATGAGCTTAAATGTGTACAAAAAGTATAACACTTTTTTTCAAATTTCAAAGAAACGGCTCGGCCGATCGTTGCCAACAAACGATAGACCTTATTGAGACACATCAAATGGTTTCTAAATTTTTGAAATCGGTTCAGTCGTTTTTGAGCAAACGTCGATGAAAGGTCTAATTTTGACAAATGCCAAAAAAACGATACAACTTTTTGCAAACTTTGACGAATTTTTAAAGCCAAACGAGTTGTCGTAAGGCCGTGATACTTTAGTGTGATTTAAAAGACTGTGATATCTACTGTGAAAAAAATAGTAATAAAAATCGTCGAAAAAAATTTTTTAACACTTTATTACAAGAAAACGGCCCGGCCGACCTCTACCAAGAACTCATCAGCACGATTCCCAACGAATAACTTTCGAACAGTTATTGAATTTTCAAACACGATTCGGAAATGCGGGCTAAAACGTGGACGAAATTTTTTTCACTTTTCTGCGATTTACAAAGAAACGGCTTAGCTGATCGTCGCGCGATAAATGCAAGTCCTCATCTAGATGCATCAAATGGCTTTTAAATTTTTGAAATCGGTCCAACCGATTTTGAGAAAACGTCGACTTACGGCAAAAACTCTGTTCGCACACATACACACACACATATATATGCTCTTTTTTCAAATTTAGTCTCATTTGGTTCAGAATGGCTTGAAACGTCGAGAAAATATAAATAGGCGAATCGGATATATTGATGAAAACTAAATTCTCCCTAGGGAAGTTAGAAATTATAGTACAACAAAAATCTTGACATCTCATAATGTTGATTTTTTAAAGGAAGAGTCCGCGAGTGTCATTCCTTCGCAGGCAAAGATGATCGTGCAAAATGTTTTGCCTTAGATTTTGCGCATCGACTGTAATTATGTTATAAATTAATCGTTTTCTTAATTACATAAAAGGTATTGAGATCCCACGAACTGTCAAAGATTAACTACGAGTCAATACAGCAAAAGTACCTATACTTAGGTTGGTATAGAGGTACAATTCGTTATTTTATAGCCTCAAGATTATTTCCTTCGATGCCGACATGATGGCAGTCTCCTCTACATATTAGTTTATTAGCGATTGCATTACTAAGAGTCGGAATGAATAAATATCAAGGCCCTGATGCTTTTAATATAATCGCCGATGTGCCGAGACCGCCTTACTACAATATTTCATTGTTGTCGGATGTTTTCGATTCGAATATCTCAACTATTTAGCAACAATAGAATACAAGATATTAGAAAATAATGACCTTTTTCATGACAAAGATCGTGGATCTGGAATGGTTAAGAAAATGGTGTTGAGGTATACAGAGCGATGGAGCGCAAGTCCTGTTTTTAACTTTACTAGGAAAAAGTTTCGCGTTTTTACAAAATCTGAATTGGCTATGAAGTGCCAAGTTATTTTGTATCTTTTGACATCAAAATTTGTGTCTGTGTCTTTGGTTCCCGTACCAAATTTTTTTTTATTAAAAAAAGATTAACATTTTTGAAAAAATTTACTTTGAAAAAAAATAGATTTTAGAAAAACTATAAATTTTTGACAAAAATTTACGTTTTTTGAAAAAAAAAATTTTTTGAAAAAAATGTTTTTATTATTTTGAAATATTTTGGAAATTCTGAATTTTTTTCAAAGCAATCGTACTGCTTTAACTGCATAGAGACGAAATATCGAAGCGCGTAAGCGCCGCGTCACCGTCTAACAGATAAACATTGGTACGTAACTCATAGGAATGTAAACAAAATTTATACTTACTGTTAAAATCTCTATAAAATATCTGATAAGTTGATGTGCATATGTCTAATGATCATTTTAGATCGCCAAATATCATTTTTCTTACATTTCTCTCTGTACTTCCGAAACCGTTGGACCTGCCGTCCAAAAATTTAATCACTTCGTCATTTCGTCAATATAAGTAAAATGTTTTCTGAATCATTCAAATCGGGCGCTTCAAAAACTGAATTACCATTTTTGTAACTTTTTGCCCCGTATCTTCTAGACCTGCCTTTGCGAAAACTAATCAGCACATCTCTCCATCAGTAGGAATCGAATGTTTTCTGAATCATTCAAATCGGTTGATCCGTGCGCCAGAAATCGTGGGCGAAAAATTGTATCCAACATACATACACACACATTCATCTATTTTTTATAAGGTATTCCAAAATGTTCAGAAACCACTGAAATGTAAAGATATGCAAACATTTTCATTTCTGCTTTTTTGCGATTACTATTTGCAAGTAGCATCAACTTAATCAATTAGAATTGAGATGCAGGTATTTAAATAAAATGTTCAATTTTTTATTTTAAAAAAAAAACTCCAAATTTGGTCTCATTCGATTCAGAAACGTCACGAAAAATAAAATTAGCAAATAAGATTTTAAACGAAACCATAAAGTTTTCTCCTTCTAGAAAAAAGAGTACAAATAGAAACAATCAGCTTTAAGTATTTTATTTTTAAATGTAATTAATTTGTTATAATAAACACCATAATCCGAAAAATACCGAAAAAAAAGTTACATAAAATAATGTTTTCCTAAAGTAACTAGGTTCAGAATGTTTGGAATACTTATACAGATGTCGAAAATCTTATAAGATTTAATTAGATTATCTTGTAAGGCAAAGATATTTTAAGATCTACACACACACACACGCACACACACACATATATATATATATATATATATATATATATATAAACTTAGATTCTAAGTTTACCTTTATTTTAAGATTTTGTCGAAGCAAGTATTCCTAAATCTAAAACCAATTTCGATTACCCCATTGTCTCTTCCCAACTTATTGAGAAATTTCTCATTCCATAATTGACAACTTTAATTATTGAGTTTCATATCCATTCAATGTTTTTACATACTATATTTTAATTACAGAAATGAACTTGAACCAACAATAATAATTAATAACAATATAATATTTCCATCAATGGAAATCTCAATCGAAGACAATATGCCAAGATGTTCGAAGGCAAATGATGTACCTATTGATTGGATTTCGGTTCGGTAGCAAGTCGATGTAATAAATTAATTTTACACAATTTTTTGATGACACACTAATTCAAGGTTTGAAATTACATGCTTAGAATATGTAATAATTAGAAAAATAGTCTAAATTAATAAAGGTTTTTAAATTTTATGAATATTTTACACATATTATATCTTTTACTTAAGTTTTATTAAACAAGTGTTTAATAAAATATAATGGCCTTAATCGAATTACGTCGTAAGCCATGATTTCGACATTCGACCTATTTAAACTACTTAAAAAAAATATACTCGCCATAATACTTCATTAACAAGTACTTGCCATTACTGCATCTATAACATCTTCTAGGCAGTAAATAATCATAGGTGTACTGAGATAGTAATTACTGAAATCAGAGTTATTTTGCCTAAGGCAATATTAGATGGAGAGCTTATAGTACATATACGTTGCACTGAAAAAAAATACAATTTTTCATTAATTTAATTTGACGCCAGATGTGTTACGACATCATTCAGCTAAAATTTATGCAAAACATCGAGCAAAAATCAAACTATTATTAAGATTAAATATGGAGTTTAATATTAAATCACAGAAGATATAAATTACAAAATAAAAAATAATATAAATACGAAAATATAATTATAATATAAATTTTAGTATCATATTTAATTTGAAATAAAAAAATCACCATATTCTCAGGATTTGCTATTGAATGCACAAAGAATAAAAAATTAAATAAAAGAAGTGGACATGTGTTAAGCTCATTTAAAAATTAGGAAATGGATGTAATAGAAAATAATTAATTTTTTACAACTTTTGAAAGGTAAAGAAAAAGAGCTACTTTTGTTAGTACTACAAGTATTTATATGAATAAAACAAGATTCTGCAAACCTTCTAAGATCTGAATTTGTTGATGTTAATAATGTGTTTAAAATTAACAATACCTAATTAGTCCTGAGTAGTTCGATGTTTTATTCCTTGTGAGCAATCACATTGATCTATGGACTCATTATTTTAAAAACTATACATTTTACGCTTTTCAACCCAAAATAGAAACAATTACAATTGTTGCAATTGATTTTGGATACAGAATATATAATAATTTACCTATTTTCAAACAACTTAGTACTGAGTTGTTTCAAATTCCTAATTTTTTAATTTTTGTGAGAAATTAGATAAATCTGTGGATTCATTATTTTAAATATTATGTATTATATGCTATGAGCCAATATAACAAGAATTGAAATTGTTGCAATTTATTTTATATACAGGACATATAATACTTTACTTACTTACTTTTAAGCAACTTAGTTCTGAGTCCTTTTGAATTTATGATTTTTTAATTCTTGTGAGAATTTAGATAGATCTGTCGATTAATTATTTTAAATATTATGTATTATGAGCTATAAGCCAATATAAAAACAATTGCAATCGTTGCAATTGAATCTGGATACAAAATATATAATACTTTACTTACTTTCAAACATCTTTGTTCTAAATCCGAATTTCAAACATTTTGTTTTAAATCCAAGTTTTTTTTAGATTTTGTGAGAAATTAGATAGATCTATGAATTCATTATTATAAAAATTATATATAAAGAGCTTATAAACCCAATATAGAAACAATTACAATCGTTGCAATTGATTTTGCATACAGAATAAATAATACATTTAAACAACTTAGTTCTGAGTCGTTTTTAAATTATGATTTTCTAATTCTTGTGAGCTATTAGATAGATCTGTGAATTCATTATTATAAAAATTATATATTTTGAGCTTTTGAACCTAATAACTATAAATACTATGAAAACCATCACAATCGTTGCAATTAATTTTCTATACAAAATATATAATACTTTACTTTCTTACTCTCAAACAACTTTGTACTGAGTCGTTTTAAATTCGTGGTTTTTTAATTCTTCTGAGCAATTAGATATATCAGTAGATTTATTATTTTAAAAATTATATATTGAGATCATTTGAACCCAATATAAAAATAATAACAATCGTTGGAATTGATTTTGTATACATAATATGTAATACTACACTTACTTACTTTTAATCAACTTAGTTCTGAGTCGTTTTGAATTTGTGATTTTTTTAATTTTTGTTAGCAATTAGATAGATCTGTGAATTCATTATTTTAAAATTATATATTATGAACTTTTGAACTCAATATGAAAACAATAACAATCGATGCAATTGATTTTGTATACAGAATAAATAATACTTTACTTATTTTCAAACAACTTAGATTAAATTGTCTTAATTTTTGTGATTTATGTAATTTTTGTGAGCGATTATATAGATCTGTTGATTCATTATTTTAAAAATTATATATTATAAGCTTTAGAACGCAATATAAAAACAATTACAATCGTTGCAATTGATTTTGTATACAAAATATATAATACCTTATATACTTATTTTCAAACAACATAGTTCTAAGTCGTTTTAAATTCCTGATTATTCTTGTGAGCAATTTGATAGATCTGTGGATTCAATATTTCAAAAATTCTATATTATAAGCTGTTGAACCCAATATAAAAACAATACAATCGTTGCAATTGATTTTGTATACAAAATATGTAATTCCTACACTTACTTACTTTTAAACAACTATGAACTGAATCGATTTAAATTCAACTTTTTTTAAATTTTTGTTAGCAATTAAATAGATCTTTGGATTGATTAATTTAAAAATTATATATTATAAGCTATAAGCCAATATAAAAAAAATTACAATCGTTGTAATTAATTTTATATACAAAATATACTATTTCTGAGAGTTTTTGATCAGAAACAGCCTGTGTTTTGTATGCATCATAAATATCAAAAATTATAAATAGAGGAAAAAAATTGTATCATCAGTAGACAAACGTGACTTATATAATAAATTAATATTATCAATCCTTTTATGGTAAAAAAATCATTCTAGCGGTTTGATAGTTTTTGCATTTAATTAAACAATAGGCAATCAGAATTGTTGGTAAACTTTTCTATTACACAATGTCCAGATTTCATAACTCAATTTAATATATAGCTGTAAATATATTTATAAATCTTTACCAAACAATAAATATAATATATATTCATTTGAAAAATATTTCATGCTTTTGTACATTAGCCATCTCATTAGAAAAGCCATCACCATCAATCTATTGGCATGCGTTTTTATTACATGTGGCTTTTTTAAGGTCTCATTGTATTGAAATATATGCACCATAAATCATTTTTTCACTACAATATCATTTTGCAATGGATAACTGGTGGAATTAAATTGTAATGGAGCCATATGTAACGTTATGGATTGAAAAAACTAGGAAAATCTTTGAAAATCTTAACCAAACAAATATTTAAGTCATCATCTATGGATCAACTTGCATAAAGATTTTTCAGGAAAATTTAGAGTATTTTTTTTGCTGATGCTTTAAATAGATTTGTGCCATCAAAATCTAGTACTCACGTTCTATTTCAACATTTTTAAATAACAAATTCTGATCTTCTAATATTTTTTTATGACAAGCGTGATAATTTATAATTGCTTTTGTGACAAGTGTGTTTTTTTGGATCATCATCTTCATGACATGACTTCTTTATTTCGAAACGTTATTTACAATTCGATAAAGAGTTATATTTTGTAATAAGACAGTTTGATTTTTATGCATTTAGTTTTATTAAATTCAAAAGCCAAGAATTCTGGTGAAAATATCGAGATTGCGTTTTAGATAAGAAGTTTCAAAAATATTTATTCACTTTCATTAAGATTTTCGGAAGACAAAAATTGTCTTGGTTTACAGATTAAAATAGTAACTTTGATAATATAGTAAGGATTAAAAAAAAAAGTTCTACGGTTTGTATATTATTTTACTTGTATAATTTTATTTTGATTGTTTTGCGTTTGATACAAAAATTCTGATTTTGAAGATTTTGAAAACGCAATATTCTATTGTAAAAAAATGTTTTAAATATTATTCTGCGTGTATCATATAATTTTCAAGCATTTCATAAGCTAAAAGCGAAATATATCGATGGTATAAATTATTTTAAACTCTTTTGCACTCTTTTTTCTAACTTTTTAAATAATAATTTTGAACAAGTATTACCAAGACAAAATATAGATAAGTTGAACTTTTTCCAAAATGTATAATTAAAATTTAAAATTGTTTACAATTTTGAAAAATTCTTAGTGGCTCTCGAGCTTTAAATAAAAAACTAGCTGTTGAAATAAAGATTAAACATATACACTGTAAAATGTATTGGATGTTTTAAAAACTTTTAGACTATCTTATATTTTACCAAGTCTCTTATGCAAGGCAACCCAATGGTTTTCTTGTTGATTTACTCATTTTGTTGATCATATATTTTAATCCATTGAAGCAATCCCACAATGTGTCATTTTCCCTTGAAATCACGTATATATTTTTTAGTAAAATGGAATCACTACTGCTTGATATCAGGCCTTCTGATCATAAATGTATAAATAATTATACAGTTCTATTTACTGATTTGACATTGCTGGCTTCTTCTTGAAGGCTGTTACATTTTATATTTTTTATTGTTTTTATTGCCAGTTTACCGCAGGTTATATCACCTGCAGACATTTTTGCAAATTAATACGTAACCTTTCAAACGATAACAGGTCGCAAAAATCGACACTATTTTTTTTCTTTTAATTATTACAAAAACCACAAGTAGTTTATCTATCTGACGAGTCACGCGATAATATAAAATATGTGGACTTGATTTTAATGTAGAAAAAAATTAAAGTCGATTGCGTTTATGAATAGTTTTCATCAGGAATGGATTTATAACTAATCTCTAAAATTAATTTAAATTTTTTTAAATTATATAAAAATAAATATTAAAATAATAATATATTGACTTTAATTGCCATGTCATTCGTATATGTCTGATACTAAGAAGTTCTACATGAGCTACTTTAGATATATATGTCTGAATTATTTAAAAAATAATTTATAATTGCATAATAATTTGTCGTATTTGCAAAAAACTGAATATTATAATTTATGACATTTTATCAAAATTTTATGAAAAATGTATATAGAATTTAACTTGAATATTTGTGTTTCTCAAATATTTCATAAAGTGCTAAGTACCAGATTCTTTATTTATAACAAAATTTAAGCTTTTTAATTTCTTTTACATATTTGGGAATATTTGAATATTCAATTATGTACATTGCATGTATTCTAAAATATTTGGTAAAAAGTACTTTACATTTTACCAAGAATAATTTAATTACCACTGAACTTGTTGACTTATTTAAAAATTCTTGAAAATTATTAAATGGTCATTTTTTGCGAATTTATGGCACAAAATTTGTGAATAACTTTCCACAAATATTTAAATTTCTTTATTTTTTTAATTTCTTATTATTTATTACAAGAGCTCATAAGAGATCGTGTTAAATTTAATTAGTTTTGTGGTTTCATAAATAAAATTATAATAAATATTTTTTTATTCCAGGATTGCGATGAAGGCGTCTCTTTGCAGCTAAAAGTGAGGTAAGTGCAAATTATATAATTTTTAAATTGATTGTTCCTAAACTTTTCTTTCAAAGGAATTGTGTAATTGTAATGTATTAATGTAAATTAGAATCAATAACCAATACATAATAAGTCAATTTACGTATAATATAGCCAGGGCGATTTTGTCAAATTAATAATAATAGAATCATCATTGTTTGATTCAATTCTGGAGGGTAAATGGTAAAATTGTATTCTTCCTGAAAAAAATTGTAGTATTAGTAGTATCTTATAGTAAAGTATTTCTGGTGGTTCCAAACAAATGGCTTTTACTTGTTTTGAATGACAATATCAATTATTATGTATTATAATTTAGGAGGCTCTAAAATATGACAGAATTGCATTTTTTCCTAAAATTTTTCCCAGACTTATAATACTGCAGACAAATATTATGGAACGTATTTAATAATATATATATATATATATACATATAATATATATATATATATATATATATATATATGTATATATATACTAATTTATCAATATTTTTGCAAACTTCATTTATTAAATAACCGATAGTAATACTGCCCATAACAATAAAAATCTTCTATTTTACGATCGTTTACGTCATATCAAATGAATCTTCTTCAAAAAAAGCTCATAAATTATATTTATGACTGTTAATAATAATAAATTTATCACTACCGCCAACAATTATTAAGCATTTACAATTAAAGGATAATCATAAATATTTCTGATTAACTTCTTGCATAGTCGGAGAGCTGGTGAGCAATTTACTATTATTTTTGAAAACAGATTCTGTGATATGACCCAAATAGGGCCAAATAGTTACTGTGAAGTAACTGAATTTTGAAATTTGTGTTTTTTAAAACTATGATAATTGAAATATCTATACTTACAAAATGCGACATGCATAAGTTTAAAAAATAATGTATATGCAATTTTGGACTTGTTGCGTTTTTATCAAACTGATTTATATAATTTCATCTGCTAAACATATACTGTTGACTGTACCTTATATTATTTTAATTTCTGGCACATCTCAGCTGCTTTTCAGAAATAATAATGTAGACATTACATTTTTCTTGTATTTATATTCTAATATTATCTAGGCTCATAATTTCAGCTAAATTCAAATTTCTAGTGAATTAACATTTCTAGCAGATGACAGTTCAAATGTTTTGAATATCAAACAATGATAAGTGTTTTTTTGTAATGTTTGCCATTCATTTCTACTATATTATAGATTTATCGTTCATTAAATCTTGAAAACTTCCTTTGACAAACTCCAAAACGAGTTATCAAAATCCGAATAACCGTTTAGGAGAAGTATTAATTCATATACCCGTACAGAAGAATTTTATATATAAGATATATTTTTTGAGTAAACAATTCCACCAGCTTATCCATTATCTTCTGTGACAATCTCTGAGAACCCAACTGTAGAGTAAATTAATTAATTAAAACTTGACTAATCATTCGTATATTATTTCCTTAATTGGGTCAATGCAAAGTATACGATCATATTGTGTATTCTACATTTCATATATTTCATATTTCATATATGAAATTGAAAGAACTACACAATGGATCGTAAAGTCGAAAGCGTAAAGTCTAAGAAAATTTGCATGTGAGTTAATGTAACATAATTTTTAATACGCACATTAGTCAAATAATAATAATTTATAATGAAGTTATTAAATAAAATTTATTCTAGGTTTTCTTTTGGAGCAGAAGCCCAAAAAATGAGCAGAAACTTTGGCAATAATTTATTTATTTAGTTTTATTTTTCATAACTGTTATTTTTGTTTATTTTATTTTATATTTTAGATCTAATAGCCTTTTTTTTGACTCAGAAAATTATTTACTTGTTTTTTATTTATATTTATTTTCTACGTCTTGGAAATATAGGATATTCCCTTCTTTGGGAAATATTAATTCAAAACATAACATACATTTAAGTACTTGTTTAATTATTTCAAATTTGAAAGAATTCACTTTTTATCTTCGAATTATTGAAACCAATATTTAAAGTAAAACTTCTTTAGGTGGGACTAGGGTGTAAATCCGTACAAATGCAACGGAAGTGCGTTACGGCAGATAAGATAAGAGTCGAGTGACAAAGATTCGTCATTCGCTCTCGATGATATTTCTATACGGGTCGATCGTGATTAGTCGTCGTGTATGTGAATAGAGATTTGTCGTATGCATACCGGCATCAACGTTGTATGCGTACCGATATTAACAAGGAAATCGGCATAGATAAATAAACATTTTAAAGTTACATCGTTTTTATGAAGTAAAATTACTGGAAAAATATAGAGTACTGTGTGCTCTTATTTGCATCATTAATGTGTATACAGGGTATCCCAGAATTCAACGTGAAGTGATAGTTTTGACCGAAACTATTATGATAAAAAAATAGAAAGAAAAGTCTCAATATTGTGTCCGAACTTTGGTGGAACTGAGACAATTTCTTGATTGTTGTGTTCAATTTTTATTAATTTAAACCCTAAATCACATTTCTAGATCCAATAACACATTTGCTCCAAGATTTAAATGTCAAAACTTGTTGTTAATCTGCAAATTCAAAAAAGGAATTCAATACTACATACTTTGACAGGCTTTCTTTTAGAACAAAGATTTACTAAAATTTATTGGCAAGTTTCCTCAAAAGTTAATGCATTTTATCAGGATTGTAAAATGGTAAAATAATTGATATTTTTAAATAAACAAAAAAGATTAAAAATCTAATCAGCACGATTCCTTATCAATATCTTTCAAACGGTTTTAGAATTTTCAAAATCAAAATTTTGCGGGCTAAAACGTGGACGATTTTTTTTCACTTTTCTGCTATTTATAAAGAAACGGCTAAGCTAATCGTCGCACAAAACTGAGAGAAGATAATCCATATCGAAATACATCGACTGGCTTTTAAATTTTTGAAATCGGTTCAGGCGTTTTTGAGCAAACATCGATGAAAGGTCTAATTTTGACAAATGCCAAAAAAAATGATACCAATTTTTGCAAACTTTCAAATTTTTTTTAAAAAACGACTTGTCGTAGGGCCGTAATATTCCAATATGATCTATAAAACTATGGTATCTACCGTTAAAAAAAATCATAAAAATCGAAGAATTTTTTTTTTAACTTTATTACAAGAAAATAGTCCGGCCGATCTTTACCAAAAACTAATCAGGTCGATTTCCAACCAATACCTTACGAACAGTTTTTGAGTTTTCAAAATCGATTCAGAATTGTGGGCAAAAACGTGGACGAAATTTTTTCACTTTTCTGCTATTTACAAAAGGAAACGGGTTAGCTGATCTTCACACAAAACTAAGAAACACTAGTCCTCATTGAGATACATCGAATGGCTTTTAAACTTTTAAAATTGGTCCAGTCGTTTTGAGAAAATGTCGATTTACGGCAAAAAATCTGTTTACACACACACACACACACATACACACATACACACACACATACACACATACACACATACTTTTTCCAAACATTGGTCTCGTTCGATTCAGAATGGCTTGAAACGTCGAGAAAACATAAAATTAGCAAATCTGATTTTTTGATGAAAACATAAACTTCTCCTTCGGGAAGTTAACAATGGAGTCAACATTTAACTAGGTGTAAGTGACACTTTGTCTTCAGGCATTTTGCTTGAATTTTTCGATACGTACCAATAATCGACCTAATCATTAAGAATTTGAACTGTTTATTTCTAAAATAGAGTGCTAACTTTTTACTAAACCGATTTTGGCCTCATTGTTACCTTATGATCTTAAGATAAGCACCGAGTAAAATAACAAATGAATCTTATCCCATAATAGGCCTAATATTCAGCCATGATTTATCCATTACACAACTGAAGGCATCAAGTATTATTTATTATAATCAGTTAATTTCTAACTCGACATTTGCAACTTTGCAAAGAGGATTCGCAGTAAGGTGTTATAAATATTAATTGATACAGACTGACTCCGAGCAGTCGGTTGCAGAATTACCGAGGATTAATTAAAATTAATTGGCAATTAGTTTTAACTCTTAAGATTATAAGCTACCATGTTTGGTGCTGTTAGTAAGTAGGATGAAATATCAAAGTACAAAGTCTATTAGTATTTTTAATACTGATTGTAAAGTTGTAAACTATAGTTATGACTTCAAGGATATGGACATTAATATTTAAGTCTATTAATACTATTAAATGCAACCTATAGTAGGTGCATGGTTGAATTTCTAAATTTTGGTAAGGTGTTTCATCGAACCAAATAACATTGTCTAATATTTATAAGAATTATATCAACTGAATTACAAAATTAAAATTATTTATTTAAAGTATATAAGACAGCTTTAGAACTTTAGCCAGAATTATAATTAAAATCTGAATTACTTTCAATACACAAAAAAAAGAGTGCGCGTAAGGTTCACAAGCGATTGATGTAAAACTTATTTGCTACTGTACAAGATGGCACTTAAGTAAAAATAAATACATCATATAACAATTTTGAATAATGTTTATTAGTAATATGGTAAGACTCGTGATATACATTCATATAATAATAAATTATAAATTATATATTTATAATAGCGTTAAAAATATGTATAATATTTAAAAACAATAATGTAATCAAAGTCATACTTCAAATATGACATGATCGGTTTGTCATTGTAATAAGCATTTAGAAATTAAACTTTATTAGAGAAAAATTTCTCATTCGTAATCAGCTCTAACAAATTGCTTAATGACTATTACTAAATAAAATCAAATTCTTAATTCTAGTAAGAAAAGGCTATGCTAGATATTGTTGTTTGATCCCATTATTTGGTACTTAATAAATATGCTGAATTTTCATTGATTTGAAGACAATTATCGAAATAATGATATTTGTTATAAATAACTATCTTTTGACATATTGTAGAATGGAAAACATATGAGAACATGCAGTCTATGTGGTGTAAGCTCTATGATTCAACTACTGTTCTCCTTTAGCATTTATTTTTGGATACCAAATAAATACATTTCCGAGAGAACTTCACGGCCAATAACATCATAATTTGTCAAGATAAAAATCTAAACATCGTCGACGAAAAAAATGTACAATGTGAAAAATTTTGTTCTCCATGTAATAAAAGTTGCAACTTGTCAGGTCATAAATTAAAACGTTAATTCAAGAACGCGCTAATGGAGAAATTTTTAATAAAGGATAAATTTTCATAATAGTAGGAAGAGGAATTGTGTAAATGATATTTGTTATTTATGCAAATGAATGGTAATTAGTAATTATATAATGATAGTGTTTTTTAAATTGTTTTTTATTCAACTTTAACTCCAAACAATAAAAAGAATTCGGATATTTAAACAATTAACTGTGGCGTTTGCTTTAGAAAAGTACTATTCGGGAAAAGTCATCAAATCCAAAAAAACTTAAGCATTTAGAGCCAAAAGTGGGAAAGGAATTGATTGAATATAGTGATTTCCTACTAGTATTAAATTTTATTCAGGATCTAACTTCAAAGCAATTTGTTCAGTTTACATAATTTTACTTCACTTTTATATTTGTGTATTTCTTTATTTTAAAACGACCTTGTCTGTGATAATCTTCCTTTATATTAATATGCAAACCACAAAACTCCTTTCATTTAGCTAACTAAAGTATCCTTAACCCATTTAAACGATGAATGAATATTTAAATTTGTTAAAAATAAATAAGAAATACATGAGGAGAATGATAAATAATTTGCGGTCGCAGATATTTTCATAACAACATATTAGTAAAACAATAAGATAATAATAAAATAAAAATATTAAATTGAGCTACAATTTCAATTTTTTAGCTTCCTGAAAGGTAGCTAAAAATATGTTTTGCTAATTTTGTTTTTTCAAAATATTAACTGGACTTAAAAATTTAACTTGTTTCAGACTTTTCTTTTAATATAAGTTCCATATTCAGTTCATTAAAAAATCTTTAAAATGTGTTGATCTGCATAAAAATGAAATAAACTAGATTTATATGAAAATTTGGTACTTTCCATATAATTGCATAATTTGTATTCAAAAATTTGTCCAAAAAGCTCTATTTATTTTCAATTATTTCACGAAACACATTCTAGTAATGAATAAAATATGGAGAGATATAAAAGCTCAAGTAAACGTTCAAAATTTAGTTGACCAAATATTTATTAAATTTAAAATTTGGCTCCAGAATATGAAAACTCAAGTAAAGGTTCGAAATTTTGTTAACCAAATATTTATTAAATTTAAAATTTGGTTCCAGAATATGAAAGCTCAAGTAAAATTTCAAAATTTTGTTGACCAAATACATATTAAATTTAATATTTGTCTCGAATATGAAAGCTCAAGTGAAGTCTCAAAATTTGTAGAAAAGTAGGCAGGTTAGCAGGTAACTTGTGGATATATAGACAGGTAATAAGTAATTGAGTAAAAACTAGAGAGGTAGACGTAGTAAAATTGACTGGTAAACTGATAAGATGATAACTTGAAGGTTAAATAAATTAGGTAGACAGGTAAATACGTGTTGAAATAGATATTATATAATATTTTAATAGCGATTTTAGATTCTATTATCAAGATTGATGTTAAATAATACCCAAGATGCATCGACATCTTAAAAAGAGAAGGAAATTAAACAGACATGCTTCGCTGCCAATGTAAATACATTTAAAATCGAACTATCACAAATCCGTTCCGTTTATCTAATAAATGCTTCAAAATCCATTCCGTAGATCTCACTTTTCTTAATGGACTGTTATATAACATCGTTTAATGAATTTCTAATTTTCAATTAAATTTTCAGCTCATCTATGTTAATTACCGAGCAAAATTCGAATGTGAATCTTTGGATGTTACTAATTTCATGTAAAACCTTGGAATTGATTTAATAGAAGTCGTAAAGTGATAATAAGTAATAATAATAATATACGATATGTGAATGGATTTAAATTCTAATTTAACCGAGATATTGCATAATTGTAATAAATACTGTGCAAGTTGTGATATTTGTAATAAATCGTAAGAAGGATGTCACAACTGGCAAAAATTGCCAATGATTTCCATAATGAAAAGTTCATGTTTGTACCAGAAAATTTGACTTGCCAACTTGCCAGAAAATCTGACAAGTCATTCTGAATCTTCAGGAACCACATTTGGAAAAACAAACGTAGTATGTTACCTTTACCATGACTTCTAGAGCAAAACCAATATTCTTTTATCAAAAACACGATATGAATCATAATTTGCATAATTACTCTTCCTGCTATTATTAAAAATTATATTTCATAATTTTTCAATTAATATTTCGTTCTTGAATCAAGTGCACATTAATAAATTATCTTGCTAACTCAAACATGACAACTTACAAGATACGTTTCAGTAATATTGCATTAAGAACAATTGTATTATTGTATGAGAGTGTGAGATTTTTATCTAATACGACTTACATAGAAAACGACCCTGGGTTTGAGGATATTTGTTTAGGAAGATTGAGAAGTGATACTTTAAAATTGAACTATGTAGTTGAAGAAAAAGAAACATTATTTAATATTTTTTAAAAATTACATTTTATGCAAAAACAACTAATGATAATCTAGAGTAAAATTGCTTAAGGTCCAGTATACACGACGACGGTATTTCTTGTGACATATTTTCTGTCAAGTTTCTATCATAAGCTGAGCGTGTAAAAAAACTATTTTATTGTAATGTGAACATAAAACATATAGGTATTAGGATAAATCCATGTGATAATCTTATCTGATATATTTATAATAATTAAATAAATTTTCAATAAAAAATAATAAAATGCTAGGTTACGTTTAAATCCACTCACCTTACAAAAAAGATTGCCAGAAAATATGTTACAGGAAATACTCGGTCGAGTGCACCGGGCCTAATTCTAGATTTTTCGTGAAAGATTCTTGACAATATAATTTAGATTTTAAATAAAAACGTTATAAATGGAAGTTTTGATTTGCCATGTTTTAAATTTAATTTATATTTGGTCAACCAAATTTTGAAGCTTTACTTAAGCTTTCATATTCCGGAGCCAAATTCTAAATTTAATATATATTTGGTCAACCAAATTTTGAACCTGTACTTAGGCTTTCATATTCTGGAGCCAAATTTAAATTTAATTTATTGCCTTTTTTTCATTCAATTTGGACACTCAGTTTACTCAAAAACTGTCATTTTTAGCACTTGATCTGTATGCCAAAATATTCAGGAAATTCTTTATATAATAATTTTTGTATTCAGAGGTTTCCATTGTGGAGTTTTTCTGCTAGAATTAATAATCAAATATCTATGTTAAAATTAATACTTGTATTGTAAAATAAATACTTTTTCTTGTTTGCTCGATATTGATAATGATTTGCATATCTGCTTTCAAATATTTATTTATTTAATTATTTATTTATTATACGCCAATCGGTTATGTACAGTTAATTATATAGTAATGTAACATAATAATGTTATACTATGTTTGTCAATTTTTGGAGAAGAAACAGCTTTTCACAACTTATTTTACCATTTTTATTTCCAGGTCCATATATATATGGCACCATTACTTATTCATCCAGGCTTTTATTAAATATTTTGTTTTGGGTACCCTGTGTAATTTATTTGTAATTTGTAAAAAAATATTAGTAAATTGATAATATAAAATCTGCAAAATACTTCACACAATAAATAACTAAACAAAAAATACATTTTGCTTGTTAAAAACTTATTTATATTTATTACTAACTTATTTCTTTATATTATGCCAAAATATATATCTTATTCATTCAACAAGATCCTTAAACTGTAAAGCAAGAGCAAGCCCTGATATTATAGTTATGCATACCTAAAAGTAAAAGAAAATACTTCAAATAAATATAAATAAATCATCACAATTATTCAAATTTGCAATACTTTAGAAATGTAAATGATATTCAAGTCGAAAAATCCAGCAACCATAAACTTGGTTTTCCTGTGATGCATTTGTAAACACCATGTTTGAACCTGAAACAGATAATACTCTATACAATTTATCATATTTAACTATTTATATATAATAGTGATAGCACCCACGAAAATATGTGCAGTCAACCCTCGTATAATGTGAAGAGTGTGTACAGTGAATTATAAAAACCGCACTATAAGGAGGTTGGCTTGAACCATACACAGCCGACTAATCTGTCGCATATTGAAACCGCGTTATACAAAAAAAGAACTGAAAGAAATCATACTAAGTGTACCGCGGTATATGGAGAGTAGACTAAATACCAAGGATATATTATATTATAAATTGTAGAATTGAAGAGTTCATATAAAAAAATCAAGGAAAATAAAAATTAATTTTATTTACTTGAAAAATATAATGACAAAATGAAGCAAAAGCTAAACTAAAATACTATTTTTCAATTAAAAATTGTCTTACTGTTATTGAAATTTTGATAACCAGCACATAGATTATAAATTTTTTTATGTTTTTTGATTGCTATTTAATTATTGTTGGAAAAAAATTGTTCAAGCTTTTTTTTTATATTTATTTATGCTGTGAAAGAGTTCTAACACTACTGAAGCCGATGTCATACACAACTATGATAAAAATTAGAGTGTTTATACAAATATATTGTAAAAGATATCACCATCTATACTAAAACTTATTTTACAACTTTTCACATTATCTAGTTACTACAGTTGTTCATAGGTTGCCCGAATAGAACTTTTGGCTGGTGAACAAAAACCGCTCTGTAAGAGCACCGCGTTATTGGGGGGCTGTTGCAATATCAGAAACTCGTAACAAGGAAACTTTTTTACCAATGTGCCATGTTATAGAAATGTTGACTGTATATTGAGAAGTCTAAACTTACTACTTCTTTCATATTTATGTGGTCTTTGTCGGCAACTCGGTGTATCAATGTGGCTGCTTTGGCAGCTTCTTTGCTGGTCATATGGCAAACTCCAGCTATTGCAAAAGCTGGCAGCATAAAATTGAAGCTGTAGAATATAATGTTCAGCAATTGAGGTAAACTATTCATCTCCAGTGTTGTCATCATATAGTAACCATTTAATAGTGGTATTATAATTGCTTGGAAATAGCGCCTGATGAAATTATGAACTGAATAAATCATTAAATATCAGTGCAAAATCAAGCAGATAGTTAAATGAACAATATCTGCAAAATTAAGCAGATGATTCAATTAAATTAGTATTTAATTAAAAAGGTGTAAGGGCCATTTTGCTACTTAAAATGAACACTCTTTTGATCGAATTTTAATTTTATATTCTCTATATGCAGCCTAGATATGCAAATGAAAAACGTAAAAAAAATCATTCTAGAAGACAACCAAAATGGCAGTCTTATATATATATATATATATATATATATATATATATATATATATATATGTGATTAATCTCTTACAATTACAATAATACTAATATTTATTATTAATGCGCCAATGCCAGATGGTGCTATTATTATTTGAAAAAATATTGCTATTCTATATAATTCTATAAAATATTATTATTCTTGACATCAGTAACTGGATGTCTTTGGATCTAACCAATGGCAAGTCTTCAACTCTAACCACTAATCCATGGGATAGGCCATCATATATATTACATACATTCTAATTTTCATAGAATTTTAACGAAAAGTTTATGAATACTTACATAAGGAGCGGTAAGTTGTATATGCGATTAAGAATCCTTACCGATTTGCACAACTCCGTGTGCAATTTGTAACACGTTCTTAATTCATCGATTTTGGATTTTGTGTTTATTTTATTACTATTTTCATTCTGAAAAAATAGAAAGAACTAGTTGGTATTGGTATTTTGCCTTGGAGGCAAGTTATATAAACTTCCTGATATGTGTAAATAACCGACTTAATCAATGAACTAGTGGGGTGCATTGCATCGGGCCTTAAGGCTAATTGCTGGAACTTCCCGTACCGTAATTAAAAATCTTGGTAAGAAACCCAAAAAATGCACACAAAATGTGTACACATTATTAAAATCCCTATAAAATATCTGACAATTTGATGTACATATGTCCAATAAACATTTTTGATCGCTGAAAAAAATGACAGTTTTTTAGCTTATTTTTATAGAGAATCTTTAACCGCTGGACTTGCCTTCTCAAAAATTTGATCAGTTCTTCATCTTGTCAAGAAATGTTTTTTGAATTATTAAAATCGGACGCTCCCTTCTCCTAAAAACTGAATTACTGTTTATGGCACTTTTTGCCCCGGATCTTCGGAACGGCTAAACCTGCCTTTGCCAAAAACTAATCAGCACGCCTCCTTAACAATACAAATCGAATGTTTTTTGAATTATTCAAATCGGTTTATTGGTGTTCCCGAAAACGTCGACAGAAATTTGTATCCCCACACATGCACACATACACATACACTAATTTTTTCTGAGGTATGCCAAAATGTTCAAAAACCTTTAAAATGTAAAGATATATAAAAATTTTCATTTTAGATTTTTTTGCAATTACTATAACTTGCCCTACGCGAAGCTAAAAATTTTATCTAATTTTACGTTTCAAATTCTCAAAATTTTCAAAAATATACAAAGAATATACTCCAAATATGAATTTTAAGTTTACAATTAATTTAAAATATATATATATTTCATATGCGTTAGTGTCATCCTAAAAAATATATCCTCAGATGGATTCATTCGGTATCTCTTTCTAATGTAAACATTCTTAAGTGTTTTAAGCGATAAGATTGTCACTGTATATTTTATAAACGATAAAATACATAGTAATTTTAATTTTATTTTTGAAAATTTTTAAAACAATTGTTAATCATCATTAGTCAATATTTATTATTATTTTTTTTACTAGAATATGTATTCCTGGTTTGGGAAGTTCAGCAATTTGTCTTAAAGCACGTTGCCCATGCACCACTAGTTTCGAACTGCTTTTAATGTTATCTTCTTAGCGTCTTATAAAATAACTATAGTACACCAAAAATAACTATTATTCTTATAAAACATTTTGTACGAAAAAAGTGTGATCTTGTTTGTGCATCCAAGAATTGGCTCTTAGAATTGTTCAATTTCCAAAAAGTATTTTGTCATAAAATAGGTAATAAATATCAAAAACTTACCCGTTTTGTGGATAATCCAATCAGAATTGTATTCACCATTTTGAATCGTTGTTGTATTATATAACACAATATTATAAATTTTATTGTAAATAGGTAGTAAACAACATCACGTGAATATGCATAATAAAATTTAATTAAATTATGGATGATTCTTATATCGAAAGATACATATGAACCATATTGTATTCTATTTATTATTGTAGGTAGTCCGATGATGAATATCGTTACAAATAAAGATCTATGATATTTATAATTAAGATCTGTTTTTAAAATCATATCCATATAATGAATACTCCTTAATAAATCTATGGATGTTTTGCTGTAGATGATCTCTGTTGAAAGAATAATTACTATCTGGAATGTAAAGAAATAAATTAAATATTTTCAAAATTCACATAGTAAATAAATAACGTATTTTTACTAGAATTGTATGTAAAATGAATTTTTTGTAGTTGGAGTAGCCTGAATCGAGTTCATGATAAGTATATTCGTCAATTACAGAGTGGATTAAATGAAAAAATATTGAAATACAATTGCTAAGAAGAAGTGGAACTTACTCTATGATTGACATATATAGTCGTCATGAGATTGATTGGGATTTGTGAAAAAAATACGCATGAAGAACATTAAACTAATTTTTCACTAATCAAAAATTAAAATTTCTTTAGAATAATTTATATTAAATACTTCTAAATAATCTGCAAGAATTGATAAAGCTCCAACTGCATCAATCACACTGCTCCAGGTGAATAATGTCCAATTATCAATTATAGATATGTGTAAAACTATATAAATATAAAAGCAGCATCTAATAATTTCCAAAAATTCCAGAATGCCAAATCGCATCTTTTTTTCCTCAATATATAATTTTCACTTATGTGAAAAAATCCACTTAATGAGCAAATCAAATTTATTGGCTTTATGGCTTGAACTAAATTTTTCACCATTATATAATGACAACTTAGGTGGTCTTAATTTTGAAATTTAATTTTGTCATATGTTATAAATTTATTTGGATGCATCACGTATGTTTATTTTTATATATCTGTATTTATTTAGTAGTTTTATAGTTTTATAACTATTTAGTAGTGTCGTTAGACGTTTTGTCAAATTTTTACACTAAAGCTTTGATACATGTCTCAATCATATGAAAATGTTATTTTATGTTTCACCTTCCCTATAGTTAAATCAATTATTCAGAAAATGATAATACGAGTATTAATTCATTTGCAAGTTGTTATAGAAATTGTTATAGATCATGAATTTATATATATATATATATATATATATATATATATATATTTATATATATATATATATATATATATATATATATATATATATAAATATAAAACAGTGAGGTGAAAATCTACCAAGCCGTTTTTTGTAATTAACTGTTGAAAAAAATATAAGCCGATTATCATGGTCTTACAGAACTTACTGAAATATTACGGCCTCGCGACAAGTAGTTTAATTTTGAAAATTCATCAAAGTTTGCATCAAAGCAATTGCTGAAAATTTGTTTTTAAAAAGTACTCCGACCGGGTTGACGTGTTCGATTTTCAATAATGTGTAATAAATCCACTTTGAATACTTTTAACTACCCATAAATTAATTTATCTATCATGGATTAAGCCGAATATTTACATATATCGGGAAGTTCATGTAACTTGCCTCAAGGCAAAATACCAATACCAACTAGTTATAACTATACTTCACCGTTATTGATATAAATGGCACCATTACAAATTCATCAAGGCCTTTATTAAATATTTTGTCTTGGGTACCCTGTGTAATTTATATTATTTATGATTCCAACAAGCTGTAAGTGGAATTTTGTCTTAAGACAATTAGGGCATCGTGCCTTAAGGCAAATTTCTGGAACTTCAATAAATAATCAATAAAAGTTGATCAATTGAAACTTTTAACATAATTTCGAACCGTATTAAATAATTCTATCTTAAATCATTTATTTTGAAATATTTTGGAAATTCTGAACTTTTTTTCAAAGCAATCGTACTGCTTTAACTGCATAAAGACGAAATATCGAAGCGCGTAAGCGCCGCGTCGCTGTCTAAAGGATAAACATTGGTACGGAACCCATAGGAATGCAAACAAAATTTATACTTATTGTTAAAATCTCTATAAAATATCTGATAATTTGATGTGCTTATGTCTAATGTTTATTTTTGACCGCCAAATGGCTCATATCTCCAAAGTCGTTGGACCTGCCTTTCCAAATAAAAAGGACGCTTTGTTCTCTTTTTGCCCAGTATCTTCGGAACGGCTAGACCTGCCTTCGCCAAAAACTACGAATCGAATGTTTTCTGAATTATTTAAATCGGTTGATCCGTGTTTC
>NW_020539727.1:8456326-8502288 GCF_003426905.1 Ctenocephalides felis | reverse complement strand
AGGAGTTAACAAAATATCTAAAATTGAAAACAGCTGGGCGTGCCATTGTGAAAACTACTATGAATCAAATCTTTTTGAATAATTGAAATCGCTTGATCTGTGCTCTCGAAATCGTGGACGAAAAATCGTATGCATACATACGTTGTGTTTTTAAGATATTCTAAAATGTTTCAATTACTAAATTAATTCTTACCACAAGCCATAGGTAGAAAAAACACATATGTCACGTATTGTACTATATGAAAGGTGTTTCCCTTCAAGTTCTAGTTTAGGACGAGAGAGCAAATTGCGTACATTCCGAATCCCATCGCCGATAAGAAATATCTTGCTAGAATATATTTTGTTCTGGAAGGATTCAAGTATTGTCGATAACTTGCCCTAGTCACCATAATTAATTAATTAAAATTTCCGAGTTGATTACTAAAAATATTTAAACTGAACTTCTCACAAAATATCAAAGCTGACGGATTTTGTTTTTGGTTGATAGCTAGATATAAAATATACTATATCTTGACAGTAATCTAATATCATATTAATCATTTTTTATTGCGGCTTGCTTGAAAATATGTAGATATATAAACTAGTTGAAAGTGGCATTTCGTCTTAAAGTAAGTTGTAAAAACTTCCCAATAGATGTAATTTATTACTTAATCAACCGCAATACAGATTTACCTTAGTTAAAATTTTAAACTGTTTATTCAAAAATATTTTTTTTTACTTTCCTTAAAAAGTAATGAATGCAATTTTTGATTATGTTACTAACAAATAACAATATCTGCAATTGTATTATTGTAACACGTGTCTATAAGTCCCAAAAGAGCAGCCCATAATTTCCAAATTCAATTAAATTCAGCCAATTTTTGTAGGTCTGCTTTAGGGTGTTCGATTAAGGCATTTACTCCATGGTCTTATAGAACTTACTGAAATATTACGGCCTTACGACAAGTGATTTGATTTTAAAAATTCATCAACGTTTGAGAAGATGAGTTGTTTTTTTGACATTTGTGAAATTAATATAAGACGATTCACTTAAAAATCATTTACTACTTACTAAATCATTAGAGTCCTGCGGAAACTGGTTCATTATAAAAAATTTGATTTGTGAAAATTTGCTTTTAGAAAATAATCAGAGTTAACGTATTCGTTCGTTGGCAATTATGTGTAATAAATCCACTCGGAATACTTTTAATCACTTATAAATTAATTTATTTTTTATTGATTAAGTCGATTATTTACACATATCGGGAAGTTTATATAACTTGCCTCAAGACAAAATATCAACACCAACTAGTTAGACTATAATATCTATCGTCAAATCAATTTATGAAACATTTCTATTTTATCCAAAAATTGGTCCCTTACTTTACAAGTGAAAATACTCCTTTCGTGTATTGCTGAACAAAATATCTAAATCTATAATACTAATTAGGTATGTTACAAATATACCATGACTAATAAGAACAACTACTGGGTTGTCTAATGGTAAAATCTGGTCAAATAAAAATAACTAATCAAATACTTAAAGCTTTAATATGTTCTGCCTACTATTAGGCAGATTGTAATTTGCATAATAATTAGTAGTAGTAATTAATAAAAAAAATTATAAAAAAATATTTTGCTGTTGAATTAATTTTTTTTATCCTATAAAGAACTGTAAATGCATTATTCAGAGGCTTTTGAGACAGTTCAATGCAATATATTAGATGCAAAAAAGTTTGATCATTGACAATAAATTAATTGTTCATAAAGTACGACAAAAAATGTAAGGTCTAATATTAGTGACATAGTTTTTTTACAGTAATGATAGTACAAAAAGGATATAAAAAAATCAATATGGAAATTTACTAATTAGTAGTCAAAAATGTAAATATTCATTTATAAATATTACATTAATGCCATATTAAGAGTCTATGTTCGTATGAGTTGGAAGTAACACATTGTCAGAAGGCTATGTATTTTTACACATAAAACCTAAAAAAAATAGACTTGCAATCCAAGTTTTCAAATTTTATACCAACTTTGGTATAAAAGCTTGATTTCAAGTAGTAGTGATGTCAATCTTTATTAGAAAAGCTAATTTAACAAACGTTTGCCCTTTTTATGGATTACTGCATCAAATTAACAGTATGTCATCAGCATTAGAATAAATCTAATAATATACGAAATACAGAGCATTGATAGACAAATTTTTGGGTTGCTTTCTAGAAAGACACTTAGATAAAAAATTATCACTGCAGCAACTCGTAGAATATTTAAGCTATAGTTTGCTATGCAAAAAAACTAATAATAAATCTATAAAAAAAGAGTGCGCGTAAGGATCACACGCGATTGAAGTAAAACTTTTTACAGTAGTATCAAATTTAAGTTATGTAAAAATAAATACATCATATAACGATTTTGAATAATGTTTATCAGTGATATGGTAACACTCGTGATTTATCAGTGTCAACCATTATACACATATATATGATGATAAAATTATAAATTATATATTTATAATAGCATTAAAAATATGTATAATATTTAAAAACAATAATGTAACTAAAGTCATACTTCAAATATGACATGATCGGTTTGTCATTGTAATTAGAATTTAGAAATGAACCTTCATTAGAGATATAAAGTAATTGCTTATTAATAAATTCTATAATATTCCTTCACACAGTGGATTATGTTAAACAACGCCTAAACAAATATTGTTTTTGCAACTTCACTCATCATGTAATAATTGTATTTGAAGAACTTCATGTAATTAAAATTAACGTACTTTAATTGACTGCTTGTATTTTTTTTTACTTTTTCGCTGGCGATACATCTCATTCTTTGAACAGCTGTAATATCTGTCTTGCCTAAAACAATTGTTTTTCAATAACATCAAAATATTCTGATTCAAGCATTTTTCATTAAATCATACACGACATCGAGAACGAATGACGAATCATTGGCACTCGACTCTTATCTGCCGTAACGCACTTCCGTTGCTTTTGTACGGATTTACATCCTGGTTGCGCCTAAAGAAGTTTTACTTTAATAAATAAATAGCAACACGCTAAAATTGTAGAAAAATGTAAAGAACCCAAATATTTTATCGTAAATCAAGCTAGTATTGATACATCAAGACAAGTTCATCCAAAAAGAGCAAATATCTCATAAGTTGTAGTTGTAAATTTGGCTACGTCTTTCATATTTTAGTACTAAACTACCAATTCTGATAAAATATCATTATACCAACTATTGCAAAATTCATCGTAACTCAAATAATTTAGCTAAATTTATTGGTCAGAAATCACTTCAACCTCAACCATACCCACGTATTTATTAAAAGTGAGAGTTAATTTTTAATTCACCTAATCACTTCTCAATACTTTATCATTAATCAATCATATCTTATTACTGCAAAACGACAATCGTGTGAGCCAATTTTACGCCTAAAGATTAACCCAAATATTAATTGCTCATGTAACTGATGTATACTGAGATGTAATAACATTTTGCGGTGTTTTTGCGGTTGTAATTGAGCAATCTTAATGGATACTTTAATTACGAAATTCTACACATGATTTTCTCACGGAAAAATAAAGTTTTAATCTAGTAACCAAGTTTTTGCCAGATTTAAACCCAAGTTATCTATTAATTATTCTGAAACAATTTCACAAACAGCAATAATCTTACTTACAAGTTGTAATAATGATATTTTTTAGCAAAGTCGCGTTTGCATAGAAGTCAACCCAACGGTTGACCTATGAGTAATCAGCATCAATTCGATTCGTTCAATTCCAAAAACTTCAATTACGACATTCTAGATATGGTTTTCTCACAGATTTTTTTTTTTAATTCATTAACCAAGTTTTTACCAGATTTGAACCCAAGTTCCTATCTACTGATTATTCTGAAATAGTCTGACATGTCAAATTTTATAAATTTTCGAACAGCAATAATTGTACAAACTATAGATTAAAAGTAGGTTTTAGATTCAACAAGTAGTTTTTGTTCAAAAAGCAACGCAATAGTTGGCCTATGAGTATTTGATGTATTCATACTACTAGAATTTCTCTGGCAGTATCTGGGAAGGACTATTTTTATTTGGTAACATTTTCTTAATATTTTCAAGACAAAACTGATAAACTTTTGCTGTATATCCTATGAATTAAATATTAACCGTTCTAGTGCCAAACTGTAACATTTTTAAAACAGTTACACATTATTTTTACTACTTGAATTTCAGAGGGTAATTATTTTTGGCATTTTTCACATACATTGCGAAAAATGTATGTCACTAAACCGGGTAATACTAATGCTTTGTCTAAAGACAATTCCATAGTAAAGAAATCATCATATTTTTCCAGCGTAATGAGACATTAAAATCTTATTAATGAATTATCTTGATTAACAAAAATAAATCATAACAAAAAAAAATTAATGCTAAGTTTTATGGATTTTGCATTCTAAATTTCTGATTGTTGCATTTAACCAGTCAAAAATCTATATTAAGAAATATTTTAATAAAAATTCGATTTCCATATTTTGAAGTAAAGAAATGCAAAAAAAATTCGATTTTTGGACGATTACAATAACGAGAAGTTAAAAAAAATAATTCTTTATTAAAGTATGAATATAAGTTAGCTGATGAATTTTTGTAGATGTAAAATAACTTACTTTATTTAGGAATGTACTCTGTAAAAACTTACAAACTCGTACCTTGTCAGAATTACGAAAAACAAGATAATATTGAATTTATTCAAAATGAAATGAAAATTTCTATAGTTTTACGATAGGAAAACAAGTCGAATTAAAATTGACACTTATAAGTGTCTATCAATTTTAATTCAACCAGGACTTAGCAACCGAAAGCTTGAGATCAATTTCTTTTTTGATTTGAAATTTATCTCATTTCTCGTTTTAAAGCTTGATACTATTTTAAGTACTTATTTAATTAACTTTCCTTAGAGTAAGTTACAGTAATTGCAAAAAATCGAAAACAAAAATTTTTGTATATCTTTACGTTTCAAAGCTCTCTGCATATTTTGGCACACATTAGGAAAAAATTGAATTATTCAACCGATTTGAATAATTCAAAAAACATTCGATTCGTATTGATAAGAACACGTGCTGATTTGTTTTTGACAAGTGCAGGTCTAGCCGTTTCGAAGATGCGGAGCAAAAAGTGCAAAAAATAGCAAGTTCTTAGAAAACAAATCGGCCGATTTGAATGATTCAAAAAACATTCGATTCGTGTTGATGTGGAGACGTACTGATAAGTTTTTGATACAGACAGGTCCAGCCGTTTCAAAGAGGCAGAGCAAAAAGTGCATAAATTCCGATAAGATCCTAGACATCCGCTCATAGCGTTTTGCGTGAGCATGTCGTTATAGCTGAGTTGGTTGGCGCGTCACCGCAATTTTCGTTCTGTAATATTTAAAAAAAAAAATATACTTTTTATGTTTATATGGTTGATACTACATGAACTATTTAAAATTATTAACTCAGTGCATATGTTTTGCGAACAAAAAATTGACGCATTTGAAATAAAAAATGTTCATTGTAATAATAAGTCCGCTTAATTAGATTTTGTTTATATACATTTCATTCAAACATATATAAACAACGTCGCCTAATCTAATAAGTTTTCACATTTTGTCAACAAGGAACAAATCATGAAAATTCTAGTTTTTATAATATTAATTCATAGACATTTTTGTTGGCTGATTATTTTTATTTTTGAATATTTAATTACGGTACGGAAAGTTCCAGAAATTTGCCTTAAGACACGATGACATGCGCCCCACTAGTTTCTTCCTGAGTTGTCTAAATTTATATTTTAATTTTAATTTTGTTTACTTTTCTTTAAATTGTGTTATGAATAGCAAATTGATATTAGATATTAATAGAATGGCTTCAGAAAGTGATTTACAATATTGTGGGTGAGCTCTAAGTAAGTGATTGAAAGTGAATCGAATTCTGAAAGTTTAAATATCTGAACTGACAAATTCCAATTAACAGATTGATCTATAGTAAAGAATTGTATCGAGAATGATCTATTAAGGCTTCACCTTAAGGCGAATTCTTCTGGACCAGAAAGCACAGAGATGTAATCGAAATTTTTTTTAATTGATTATATTCGCAAAGAATTTTCACGAAGTTCTATCAAAGACGAAATTTAGTTATTCAAGTTATAAATACACAAATTTATCTTAAACTTCGAACTTAAGAAAATTTAACTTATTAATATATTTTCATCCATTTGCAAAAATAATTATCCAACAACCCTGACCATCAAACCCAAGTATAAATAGAAAAGAAGAGGAAAAATATAATATATATAATTTTGTTTTGTTTTAATTTTAATTAATTTTAAGTAGAGTCTATTATATTTTATCAAATCCAGCCCTGGTTCAGAGTGAATTACAATTACAACAATACAAACAAGAATTCGAAAAAAAAGTTGTACTTTTAGACGATCGTGGCATTTCACATGGCTCCATTACAGAATTCATATTCAGCGTACCGAGATGAAAGTAAAAATTCTGTTTTTTCTCTTATCGCTCGCTTTTTTGTTTTGAACAAGTTCACACAAAAAGAACTGTATTATTTTTATGTAACGATCATTTGCAGTTATATCATTTATGAGAAATTGATATGACGATATCATCAACAGTAGAACAATCTAGACTTGGAGGATGTTTGGCAATCTCGTGTCAAAAAGGTGTTGCATATTAAATGTCCCATGATAAGGAGGAAAGTGTTTTGGCCGAATTAAAATGTATAACAGTTACTGTTACATTATAATAAAAAATCTGTTCACATACATGCACACACATACTTTTTTCAAATTTGGTCTCATTCGATTCAGAATGGCTTGAAACGTCGAGAAAACATAAAATTAGAGAATCAGATTTTTTTGATGAAAACATTAACTTCTCATTCGGGAAGTTAATTATGGATCTAATTTTTGGATAAAATACAAATATGGTACGGTTATGTTACGGGTCTATGATCGTATGAGTTGGTAGTAAAAAAAACTGTCAAAAAACTATGCATCTGTTGAGTCATCAAAATTTTTCCCTTATGATAAAGTTTCTATGTCCGTTTTGTAGAGTATCTAAATCACAGAAGATCCCTGTAAAGGGTATGTAGTTTGAAATTTTTTATTACTCCTATTAATGTAGTTCACAAGAGTGATTAAATGAGTAAATTTTTAAATTTGTACGTTTTGGTTAGACAATAAAGCAATTCCTTGAAAATAATAATTTGGTACAAGCTAAAATGTAGTTTTATTATTTCTATAAAACAGATCATGAAAATCATTCAGCAATGTTGTCATCAATAAATCAATATTAGAGATAAATTCACTTGACTATGATTTATGCGAGTACTTACTTGTACCATTTACTTATATCTTGTCGCCACTTGATTTATTTCTCACATTAGACAGATTTTACAGTTTGATCAATTTTGTGATTGAAGCAAATTATATTGTCTTATTAGTAATAATAAAAGCCAGAATAGATTTGTTAATCTGCAAGTCTTAGGTTAAGCTTGATTCATTATTCTTTTATAGTAAGATAAGATTAAGAGATCATAATTTTTTTTGCAAATTTTTGGTTAAATGGTCACCTGTCATCATTTCTTTCTTTTAGCATTTTTTAAAAAGAGATTAAGAGAGCGTCCTTATCTAAGGCTTGCCTATTTACAAGTCTATTCTGACTTTTCTGATTGAGTTAGGACTTTTTACGTTTCACAGATTTTATCAGTACAGAAAAGTATTCTGAATATTTTCTACTAGTCTATTTCGACTACTTATTCTGATATACCTAGGTTTGTAGTTTTGGGCATTTTTACCCAGATCTTGTATTCATTCAGTTTTTACTTGGAACTGTAGATAGAATTGTTACTAAGTGAAGTCCATTAATTACGTGATCGATTTCTTAAGGATTTTTGGACCCCCAATTCCTCTTGTTTATACGTGATGATATTCAAAATTAACCCCCCTCCCTCATCATCTCGGGTATTTTTATTTACGAGAAAAATTTTAATTTTCTTTATTTTATTTGAGAATGTTTAGATTTTTTAAAAAAAATCAGGTGAAAATACACGTAATATCTTAGTATACTCCTCCCTCCCCCACGTAATATTTTGTGATTTTTTTCATACCCCCCTTCCCTTAAAAACTTTACATAATTAATGGAAATCCCCTAAAATCCTTAGTATTAGAGAAAGTCTATAATGATATACCTTATCCTGCAATTTTGGGTATTTTTACCCAGAAGTTGTAACCAGTTTTTACTTGGAAATATAGATAGAATTGTTACTAAGTGAGAACATTTCTTCTCCGGCATTGCCGCAACAAAGTCTTTAGTATTCGAGAAAGCCTATTCTGATATATTTTGTCTTACAATTATAGATATTTTTACTCAGAAGTTGTAACCAGTTTTTACTTAGAAATATAGGAAAAAATGGTTACTAATTACAATTGAAAACAGCCCTTTTCTGGCATTGATGCATTAAAATCCTTAGTATTGGAGAAAGTTTAATTATTATAATATGTAGAATATAGTTAGGCTGATCATTGGGTTTCCGTCTAAAGAAAGGTATTTAGTTAAGGAATTAGAATTCGATCACCTATAAATTCGAACACTTTAAATTTGGAAAATACAAAATTTTGATGGTATATGATATAATAACGTAATTTATGAGAAACCTTACATAAATGAAACAGAATGATATTTTGATAACACCTTCTGTACTTTTACTCTGATATTTACATTGAACTCGACTCAATCTAATAATCACCAAACTCTTAAGTTCAAATTCACCATCTATCTATTTTTATCCATGACATTCAGAAATAACTTGCTAACTATTCCATTGATCCATCCATCAGTACAATAAAATTCTTTATTCATTACTCGATCTATCTCGATCTCCTCATATTGATTAAGATCTCGCTAATGATCTTGCTTATGGATTGACCAGTAGTCGTCGATCAGACACAAATCGTTCCTTGTTCGTAATACCAAATTTGGGTCAAAGGTAGATTTGTATCATCGAAATTATTGTAACATTTCGACAAGTGCAAAAGTTCAATGTTATTATGAAACTAGTTGTAATACGGTTCAAGCACTGGTAAAATAATTTTTACAACTATTTTAACAGAACAGCATGTAAAATTTTAGCAATAAAAATAAAGGCTTTTTATTGATCATTGACGAGAAATTAATATGGAGTAGAGTGACACGATAGTAAACAAGTTTAGATCATCTTCAAGGCGGCTTTTGTACTTGTGTATATGAGCTCGATTTTATCGTTAACTATTCTTGATGTTGATGTCGTTATGAATCAACAAATTTGGAACATACTTTGAGGAAATCCAATTTTTTTTATAATTTAATTTGATGTTTTTGAATTTTTAAGACGTTTTTGCAAGTTGCTCCACATATTTATAGGTCCAAACAGGTTTAGTTTATTCTGTAGGTGAATTTGATTTTTTCAATACAGTTTTTTGAAATTTGGAAATGATGTTAAGTAGACTGTGGCAAAAGTATAAGACGTGTTGAATTTTTTCTGAATATTTTCTTCGTGACGAATAATTTTACACCGGATATTTTGCAAGTGCCAGACACAATGTGTGCTGACGACTCCTATTATAAGTGTTTGCTTTTTATTTTTCTTGCCTTTTTTAGAACTTCCATTGAAACTATTGTTTAGTCATCATCATAACTCTTAATGAATTAGTATTATAAATAGTCTAAGATACTACTTGGTTGTTGTGTACAATATTTACTGAAGAGACAACAAAATAGGATATTTATTTAATTTGGTTATTTTGGATTTTGTTACTTAAACTAGCTGTTCAAAATTTTATGTAATGGAATGTCAGAAATTCATAATTTAGGTATTAACAATTTAAGTCACTCAATATTTTAGGTACTCAAAATTTTTACGCAGTCAAAAGTTCAGTTAGTCAAAAGTTATATATGCAAAAAATTTAAGTGTTCTATATTTTACGTATCTGATATTTTCGGAATTTGAAAATTCAGGCATTTAAAATTTGAGTTATTCTAAATTTTAGATACTCTGAATTTTATTATTCCAAATTTTATAACTCGAATTATTAGATCAACTTGAAATAATGGTATTCAGCATCGCAATATTCGAATATTTAGCTCCGCAAAATATTGGGTGTATGCAATTATAGGCAATTGAAGTTTTGTATATTCGAAATTCAAAAAAAATCAATTTTAGGCATTCGAAATTGTAGGAATTCTAAAAAATAGGCAATTTACTACCTGCAAAGTACAAAATTCATTATCTTAATTTTGAATATCAACAATGTAATTACAAGTAAAACTAGGTGTGGATGTCATTTTGCTTTAAGGCAAATAGCATGAACTTCCGAAAATTGTCTAAAAACTGAAAAAATAAATTTTTAGAATAATAAATCTTTTGAAAGAATTTTATTTTTTTCTAAATTTGAAATATTTTGGAATTTCTAAAAATTTTGAATTATTCGAAATCGAAAACGAAAGTTTTGCATATCTTTACGTTTTAGCGGTTTTTGAACATTTTGGCGTACCTTATAAAAAATTAAAGTGTGTGTGTGTGTGTATGTATGTTTGGATACAATTTTTCGTCCACGACTTCGTGCACACGGATCAACTTTTGGCACTTTTTGACCCGAATCTTTGAAACGAGTGGACCTGCCTTTGCCAAAAACTTATCAGCACGTCTTCTCATCAGTAGGAATAAAATGTTTTTTGAATCATCCAAATCAGTTGACTCTTGTTCCAGAAATCTTCGTCGAAAATTTGTATCCAAACATACATACATATATAAATACATTAATTTTATTTAATTTTTTTAAGGTATGCCGAAATTTCAGAAAGTTAAAGATATGCAAAATTTTCATTTTGATTTCAAATAATTCAAAATTTTAAGAAATTCCAAAATATGTTAAATTTAGAAAAAAGTCAAATTCTTTCAAAAATTTTAATATTCCAAAATTTTTTGTTTTTTCAGTTTTCAGACAATTTTTTTAAGGTATGTCAAAATGTTCAGAAACCTCTGAAACGTGAAGATAAGCAAAATTATCGATTTCAAATAATTCAAAATTTTAAGAAATTATTCAACATTTAAGGTAGTCTCAATTTTAAGCAGTCAAAAGTTCAGGTAGTCAAAAGTTTAAGTTAGAGTTCTATATTTTCGTATCTGAAAATTTGTATGCGCACACACAGACATCCATTTTTTCTAAAATATGCCAAAATTTTCAGTTTCATACTATAACTTAAAATTAAATTATTAAAATTATTAAAATTATTAAAATTATTTAAATTTAAATTTTCAATTTTATACTATAACATAATGGCTAGTAGTTACTTGTTTTCTAAATTCCAATGTTTAATTTTTTTACTTCGTGTTGAATACACCTCTGTCAATTTCAAACTCCAAATATTTACCAACAAACTACTAAATCTAAAATCTCTTATATTCTGATACTTAAAATTACTTCTGACAGTACTTCGATACACCTCGTTATTAATCTGAAGATTCTTCAAAAGATTTAAAATTAAGATCGGTATCTTTTGTATTTTAGCCGTGATGAGCCGGATGGACCCATTCGAATTTGACAACTTTGGACCTTGATATTAAAGTAATCGTGTATCATGTTTCATAGGAAATAATACTCACTCAGTCAGTCAGTCAGTCAGTGTTATTATATCATACCTATTAACATTTCGCATTTTGTCTTTCTCTTCAATGACAATGGAATGACGTTATAGGAATGGATGGAATTGTAATATTAATTTATAAGAAACATCATAGGACATTGGTAATAAACACTTCACCATTATCAACTTCGCAAAAGAGATGTTTATATTTTTCCAAAAAAATCAGATTTGGATATTTTTGGACTATTCAAGCCAATTCTTGAAGTAAAACTTTTGACTTTTCCGTACAAATGCAACGGAAGTGTATTACGGCAGATAAGAGTCGAGTGGCAATGATTTGTCATTCGCTCTCGAAGATATCATTTCGATACGGGTCGATTGTGATTAGTCGTCGCGTATGTGAATAAAGATGTTTCGTTGTATGCGTGCCGGCATCGACGTTGTATGCGTACCGATATCAACAAGAAAATCGGCATAGATGAATAAACATTTTAAAGTTACATCGTAGTACAAATGTTGTTTTAATGAAAAATGCCCGAATCAGAAGAATATTTTACCCTGTTTCCCGTAAATAATTATAATTAAAATAATAAAACAAAAGCAGCATTTGCGCTGTGTATGAATCATAAGTTTATTAAAATAATTTTTATAATGATCAATAATCATTATTGAAATGGAAAATATTTTTTAGGCAAAGCAGATATTACAGCTGTTCAAATAATGAGATTATATCGCCAGCGAAAAAGTAAAAAAAAATACAAGCAGTCAATGAATGTATGTTAATTTTAATTACATGATGAGTGAAGTTGCGAAAACAATATTTGTTTAGGCGCTGTTTAACATAATTCACTGTGTGAACGAATATTATAAAATTTATTAATCAGCAATTACTTCATTTCTCTATTAAGGTTAATTTCTAAATGCTAATTACAATGACAAACCGATCATGTCATATTCGAAGTATGACTTTAATTACATTCTTGTTTTTAAATATTATACATATTTTTAATGCTATTATAAATATATAATTTATAATTTATTTAATGGTTGACACTAATAAATGTGTGCATCACGAGTGTTACCATATTACTGATAAACACTATTCAAAATTGTTATATGATGTATTTATTTTTACTTAAATGCCATCTTGTACAGTAGCAAATAAGTTTTACTTCAATCGCGTGTGAAACTTAGGCGCACTCTTTTTTTGTTTTCTGGACTTTTTCAATTCATGATGAATTGTTTGAGACCAAATTTGGAAAAAGTATGTGTTTTTGTATGTGATTCCATGTTTCATCTTTCCTCGAGGTTTCCTCCCAAAAACAACTGCACCGATTTCAAATCTTTAAAAGATAAAACGTGGCAAGGTACGCCTAGGGTCTTATTATAATTTGCTGAAAAAGTGCAAATTTTTTGGCAAAAAAGCCTCAAAGAATTTTGTGAATTTATGAACCAATTCTTGCATAAATAAATTATTATTTTACCAGTATCTTTAGTTGAGTAAAAGCTATGCGTTTGGTGATCAAAAGTTCTAGACTATCAATTTCAAAAATCTAACCTCCAAATGGTATAGACGTCATAATAAAACATGAGTTGAATTTTACGCATGTTTATCATGAGCAACAACAATTAATTGCACATATGGTGATATTGTTGTTTGACATTTGTGCCATTTGGAGGTTAGGCTTTAGAAGTTGTTGATATGGTGTAATAATCAACTGAACAGAACTACTTACTCATGCAATTACCCGAGAATTAGTCTCTTGAACTAATCTTAAACTTTAACTTATTTGGGAAGTTAAAAGTTATTATTCTGAGCTAAATTTCTTGTAAATTTTGTTAGACATCATATGCTATAGCAAATATATTTCTTCGTACTAAAAGTTCAGTTATATATAAATATACATTTTCAACTAGTTAGCTGTGTCGTTCACAACGCACAGTACAAAGGGTTTGTGACGTCCGAATTGAGCTCATGACTTTTGTCTTTTTTTTCAAGTATTGCAGTTTGTATAGCTAATAGACACAGTTTTATATACATGACAAACATACTCGTCAGTATACATAATTCTACCACTAGCCCATGAAAAGAATATACGTCAATCACAGTTAACCAATTATTGGCAATATTTTAAATTTTTATCAAATGACCAACGATCAGAACTCGAAAATTCTATTAGCAGTTATGATGATCTGACTCAGCATTTGTCCTATCTCAATGTGATGAGTTAAAATTTATGTATTAGTAATAAATTATTGATTATTGATGCAGAAAATCTGGATAAAGGCTGTTTTATTACATATTGCTGCTTGATATCAGGCTTTCCGATAATCAATCGACATTGATACCATGTTTTATAAGGAACATTACCAAATATTTTGATTCAAAGCCAATACTCTGATTACATCCACTTATGTTGTCAGAGATCATATATCACTATTGTCTTCACAATGCCAGGTTAATATTGAACATCTTGGGTCAAGGTTGAAACTTAGATCATAATTACAAATTTCACTTTTTAAATTAAGTACTAAGCATTAATAACCGTAAAACACGAGCAAGATATTTAATTAATTTCATAGATTTGAAAATATTGACAACTACCTACTGATAAAAACTTTATTTACCTACTATACAAATTTTGTACTTCTTGTGCCACTTTCTAGTTTTTGAAGATGAAAACTTTAGTGCACCATAAAATTAAAGTAAATTTGTTAGTTTATTAATTACTATATTAATCAATATAGAGGTCTAAGATAAACTCCTTGCGGAATACCTTAAATTAAAATGGAAACTCTAAATTATATATTAATCAATAAATTAATTCGATAAGAATGAAAAGCTTGTTCTTTGGTCACTGTGAGTAGTTTGGTATCAAAATTGCTCAAAATTGTGTAATGGAAGTCAAAATTTAAACTTTTTCTCGAAAACGGCCTAGTCATTTCTTCATAATTAGCAGAGGTAGCAGTAGAAAATTCTTTGTCCCAGTTTTAACCAAAAATCCTGAATCAATTATAAAAATTCAGAAATTATTTGAAATATATGATTTTGGAATCATGATGATTAGTTTTTGGCAGAAATTGACACGGGAGTTTCTTCGTAATTAGTTGTTGCAAAAAAATGATAATTTTGATGAAACTTTTTAGATGATAGTGATCCATGATAATTAAGATCATTTAAAGTGATCTAAAAATGACGTCTACTGTAAATATTTGAATTAAATAAAATTCAGTAGTGTTTGCAAAATTTTAATTCATTTATTATGTAGGTAAAATCCATCTTATGTATTCCATTTCTATATATGTAAAATTAAGTAATACAAAAAATATAAAGTAGTACTTCATATGTGATTGAACTTTTGAAAATTTGAGAAGAGCCTCTGTCTTCCACGACAAAATTCTAAGTAAAATTACGCTTTACAAGCTTTACATACTGATATCAAGCAGTATGATATCGACATATATTTGGAAATATAGAACAAAATTTATTTTTAAGTAAAAATACGCCTTTAGGGCATTATTGAAAAAACAATCAAGTATCAAATACTGATTTTTATATCACAACTGGAGAGAACTATCTTGGTAGCCTACTAATAGCCATCTGTAAAATAATAACTAGCTAAACAATTACTAAATGTGTTCATGAAATCGACAGATTGTACTTTATATATCACAAAAAATCTAGATTTTTTTTATCGACTATCCTATTCAAAATATTAGCATTTTTTTAACAAGTAGCATTGGATGCCATCTATGCAAATTTTTCTCACAGTTATTATGTCCCATTATATTAAATATTGCCAAATATTTTTCAAAGCCAATATATCGATTACGGCCAATTACCTTGTCAGAAATCATATGTAAGGTATTGTCTTCGCAATGCCAGGTTAATATTGTACATCTTGGGTCAAGGTTGGGACTTATAGTTGGATCATTATTGCAAATTTCACTTTTAATTGTTTTTGTTATGTGAGCATTAATAATAATTAGTCATCGAAATTTATTTATTCATTTATTAATCTATCCCGATATATTGGACTCACAATCAGACATACGTATAAATATATTCACAAAATTTGCTAAAAACTAGTAAGGGCAATCCTCCTATGTTTTTGTAATAATTTTTGAACTTTTGAACTTGGTTTAGAATTTTTCAGAAGAAAATGTTGTCAAAAAACTAATCTAGCTAGTATGTTTCCAGTTTCATCAAATACCTTTTAAAATAGTTAAAATAGGTAATTGGGAGAACATAAACATTTTTTTTTCAATTTTAGTCTCAAATGATTCAGAATTAGTTGAATTTTCAAAAAAACATAAATATATCAAGTCGTATTATTAAAGAATTTATTTTATATACATGTATAAATACCTATTTAATTATATACTTACTATAAATACTAATTATTATTTTTCTAGAGATATCAATCGAAATCTCTTAAATGAATTATTATATATCGGTTTATGATTTTTGACTTTCGAATTAACACAATCAATGAACAAGAGTAATTAATAAAAAAAATCTAACACTTCGAATATTTTTGAGAAAATTACTTTCACTCCAGTTCATTATTTATTAGTAAAAATGTGATTAGTAAAATTAATATAAATTATACATATTCATGATTAAATTAATTACTTACTTGTACATAAAGCTTCTATTCTATAGTAATATTTTGTTTTAAATTATTTTAAATATTTAAATTATTATAAATATTTTTTAAAAAATATTCCAAATGAATTTAATATTAAAGTTTAAAATAATGGAATCAGCATTATATTTTACCTAAATTATATTATACTTATTATTATTACTTTAAATAAAACTTAAATGAAAATATATTTTTTACACAAATACTAGGACGCTTAATTTTTATCTAATATAATTTTTTAATCGAATACAACAAAATGATAATTATTCTCTAAATAATAATTAATTATGAATTATCATTTTTCTTAAATATTGAAATTTGTAACTTGAACAAGCTGAACAAAGAAAAGGTTTAGAGCTTTTATTATAACTTTAGGTGTTCCTCAAGGCGTTAATCTTAGACCTAATACCATGACAAAGGAAATATTTTGATAAAATTAATTTCCTAATATTAAAATTATTTTTATAATCCAATATATTTATTTTTTCATGAGTAATATTTTCATTGTCCTTCAAAAATATAATAAGTAAAGAAGTAGACATTTCAAAATTACGTCGCTTGTGTACAAATCAAGTTTAAATCGATAAATCATTAAATTTCTGTAAATACGAATGAGTTTAATTTAGTTTCATTTAATAGCAAACATTATTATATCACCTTGACTGCACAGTTGTAATGGAAGATCTTGAAAGTTATTTGCTAAGTTTTCTATTTGTTCGAATTGCATCAGTTCATCTCGTTTTTCTAATGGTATAACTCCATTAGCTACTGGTTAAATGAAGATTTAGAAAAATTATTGCGAATAATTAAAAATAATTATAAAAAATAATTTTAAAAAATAAATAAATTAAGATTTATACTATCACTCTTTAGGTGTAATTTTTATTTGAAAATCAGGCTATGTTACGCTCCAACTTCCATACATTATGCCACTGAATCATACTAAATACTGTCAAAATCTCATGTATTTGCTGTGCATTCAGGCGTTTTGCACATAAAACGCATAGTCACTCATGTGTTATGAAGCTGGGTCAGAAAGTTCCAGTTATCTAAGTTCGTTGTCTGGACATTGCGCGGTTTCTAGGTTAGGTTTTCTATCAGACAACACGAGAAAAACGCCTGACAGCACAGCACCCACATGGCTTTTGCCAATATTTAATACGGAAAGTTTTTCATAACATGGCCTTGCCATAACATTAGTTAAATTTGAATGTAACGGCCATCATTGCAAGGTAATGCGATAGATGGCTCTGCTAGCCAGTAACAGTAGGCTATGAAGTTGGAAATGATAAATATGTAAGATGGCGGATTAAGTTAGTGAAAGTATATGGTGTTCTTGTATAGTTTAAAGAGTATTTAAAAACAAAATCAACGGGATTATAATGGTGATTGAAAAATAATTAGTTAGCAGTTGTTTTTTATGTAAATTTATTTTTTATACTCTTGCGCTTTCGATCTTCTATTATAACTTTCGGTGTTCCGCAAAGCGTTAATCTTAGACTTAAAACCAATTAAATATTTTCGGGATTATAATGATGTATAAAAATAATTAGTTAGCAGTTGTGTTCAAACCTACTTTCATACAAATTTATTTTTTTATATATTTATTCATGTTTTAAAGTTTATTTAAATAGTTATTGACCTTATTCTCGATTGCAGTATTTAATCCTAATTTATCATTTTAACAAATTATGCTGGGTGTCTTATAACATATCACAGCAATGCTATCCAATAATAGGCCTATTAACAAACAAAAAAATGATTTGTATAGTATTTTATCTAATTCATAACTGCTTTAAGGTTAATTAGCATCACAAGTGCGCGTATCAAATCGAGAATTTCAATGGAACGCTTTAGAGCGTTTTTTTTTTCGTTATAAATTTCGGCATTCCGCAAGGCGTTAATCTTAGATCTAGTACCAATAAGATATTTTTGAAATTATAATGGTGATTAAAAATAATTAGTAAACAGTTGTTATTCTAACCTACTTTCATACAAATTTTGTTACTTTATATATTCATTCATGTTTTTAAAGTTTATTAAAATAATTATTGACCTATTTCTCGATTGCAGTATTTTCTAATTCATCATTTTAACAAATTATGTCGGATAACATAACATAACGATTTCATCTAATAGTAAGAATAGGCCTATTAATTTACAAAAAAAATGCAATTGGATAGGATTTTATCCAATTCATGACTGCTTTAAGGTAAATGAGTATTTTAAGTGCGCGTATCAAATCGAGAATTTCAATGGAACGCAAATCGTTGCAAAAACACAAGCAAATATGTAGAAATGGAGAAGATCGTGCAAAAAACTATTACATCTTCTTAATTGAAATAATACTTTATATATTGTGAAACATCTTGAAAATAAATTGATTTATTAAAATATGTGTAATGATATATGGAGTAGGTATATTTATAAGGTTAAGGTAGACTACTGGTAGTGATATATTATATAATTAGCTAGGTTAAAAGTAATTAATAAAAGTAGGCATGAAATATACTAAAGAAGGTTATTTTGATATTTGGTGTAATGTCCAATTCACTGAATAATAATAATGTACAATGGCATATAGCATTATCATACGTTTGAGGTAGATTACTAGTCGTAATATATAGAGTAGTGCAGAGCACAAAGGTTCAATTAGACTTTGACAAATTTTGTTATGAAAATCACACCAATTATATCAAACAAATAACATTTGTCAAACTAACAACTATCTGACTATGTTCAGTAAAACTCACAGTCAATTGCGCCTATTGTCACCTGATCATTTTTACCCCATAGGGGGTGTAAAATTGGATCTCCAATCCAGGTCCAGTGTTTTATTTTCAATTTTCAACTGATTTTACAAAATAATAATCAACCAATGAAAAATATAAATTTATTTCACATATTTTTTGCATTGTATATAACCTTGATCTGGTATTTCGTCAGAAATTTATAAAATCGTTTAAGGAGTTTTGGCTAAGACGTGGACGATTTTTTTTGCATTTATTCTCTAATTATATAGAAACTGTTTGGTCGATATTTTCACAAATCAACACAAGTCCTTTATTTTATAATTGGTTATGAATATACAAGAAACATAATTATGGGTAGAATCTACATCACTGAAAAATTGTATGTTGCAAAAGTCGATATTTTATATTGACTTATGGTTTTTTCATCGATGGCAAATTAACGCATCTTCGAAATGCATAATTCCGGTTACCCAACATAAAAACACATAAAAATTTACCACAGAATTCTTAAACCAAAAAACAGCAATCGGAAGCTGCTGTTACTTTCTTCTTTATTAACACTAACAATACCTTTGTAACGCCAAAAATCGAATTATCTTTTTCAATTAAAGTATGTACATCAAAAGATTGTGTAACAAACCGTGCAATATCGTAAGAATACAATATCAATAGCATTTTTCAGATAAATTAATTTATGAAAGATAATAATAAAAAAATTTGGCAATTCGCGACCTTAGATTTTTATTTTGAACAATGATCTCGTTTACAAATTGTGCAATTATTTTTTTTACGACCGAAAGCGATATGGGAAAAGATCTGACTGAGAGAAGTTGGTGGACTTCCTTTGATTTTTAATGGAATTGGCGTAAATGGTATCAAGATTTATGTTATCTTTATTGTCTATTATTTATTGTCTCTATTTTAAAGCATGTATGAAGTTATTTTGTGAATTTTGTTAATGAAATAAAGAGTAAGACCAAGTGGAGCAATTTTCAACTAGAAATATGTGACATTTTGCCTCATAAATGTATAAGTATCAATTTAAGTTAAAAAACTGTAATCTTTAAGTTAATGATCTAATAATTATTCATTACAATTTATTATTACCATTTTCTATAATATTGAAATTTAATATCTAAAAATATATGTGACGGAAAAACACGTTTCATATGATCACAGGTAGAAATTTGCTAATTTTGAAAACTGCTGATTGATGTTTAAATAATTTTTTTGCCGTAAGTAAGATGATATGAAATAATATTTTGTAACATAAACAACAAAATTATAAATATAAATTTTATATATGAGATAGCTGCGCAATTTTGAGGTCAGATTTCAATTTTTCCGATATTTTACCAATTAATGTGATTTTTCGTGGTTATAACGATCAAATCTTAATTCTGTAACGTTATCAAGATAAACAATATACAATTTCCAATCTGTACTGGGCTTTTCAAATTCTAATAACATTGTCATGCATACAAATTCCAACTTCATGGACTTGAAAGTCACTAATTTATTAATAACAAAACAATTTCTTTTTTTTGTTTACCTAATTTTATTTTATGTAACCAGAACAAAAATTCGGTTCATGGAATCAGGTTCAGGTTGGAATATATTAGATCTATATAAATTTAGACACATACATTATTATTTCTGTTTTATATTTTGAACAGTTTGATAACCACATCAGTCCAGTCTGTTATCAAGCAGTACTGATATCGGTTTTCCTGAAAATATAGGTCTACTAGTGAAAATAGGCCTTTCGGCATTACTGCATTGAAGAAATGTAAGTGATCAAAAATATATAAGATTAGTATAAGAAAAGTTCCAATAGTGAAAATTATCAAACAGAGCTAGGCCAACCGGTTGTCTTTTAAAAATCTTTGTTCTAATTACTGTTCAAATTTTTTTAAATTATTATATTTGTTACAACTGCTAAATAATTAACAGCTAGTAACAGTAAAGAACAATTCTATAAATATAATAAAGATAGCACAAAATAAAGGATAGAATTCTCAATAAAATGATATCCGTAGCATGTTGATTTAATATAAAATAAAAGCAAATAATAATAAAATTACACTAGCGGGGTGCATGGAATCGTGCCTTAAGGCAAATTGCTGGAACTTCCCTTACCGTAATCAAAAATCTTAGTACGGAACCCGAAAAGATTTACACAAAATGTGTACACATTATTAAAATCTCTATAAAATATCTGATAATTTGATGTACATATGTCCAAAAACACTTTTAACGGCCAAATGATATTTCTCTAACTTATTTTTAATGAGAGTCCATAACTGCTGGACCTGCCTTCCTAAAATTTTATCAGTTTTTCACCAAGTCAATACAAGTAACGTATAAGTAAAGTTTTTTGAATTATTAAAATCGGACACCCGTTCTCCTAAAAACTGAGCTACCGTTCTTGGCACTTTTTGCCCCGCCTCTCCGGAACGGCTAGACCTACCTTCGCCAAAAACTAATCAGCACGTCTCTTTATAAATACGAATCGAATGTTTTTTGAATGATTCAAATTGGTTGATCGGTGTTTCCGAAATCGTCGACGAAAATTTATATTCGCATACACATACACACACACATACATCAATTTTTTCCAAGGTATGCCAAAATGTTCAGAAACCTTTGAAATGTAAAGATATATAAAAATTTTCATTTTCGATTTTTTGCGATTACTATAACTTACCCTACGGGAAGTTAAAAAAAAATGTTTTCAATTAGACTTTCTACAATTTCAATGTGATTGATTTTACAATACATTTAATTTTTATTATAAGCGCATGGTGTCGTGAATTTGGTCCCTGCTTTGGATAACCTGATGTCATGCAGTAGTGATATCAATTTTTACTTATAACGAAAACATTGGTAAAAATATGCTTTTAATTAAGAAATGTCATTAAATAAAAGTTTTGTATATCTATTTAGCTGATGTTTTCCTCGTATCATCTCTCGTATTTCGTAATGTATGATGTCAAAATTAAATCTCGTCCAGTTAACTACCGACACGAATGAATGAACTAACCAGCCAACGAAAGCGAAATGATTTAATGCGAAACAATGGGAAATCTTAATGCCTGATGCCGTTATGGTAACAAGACAATAATGAACACGAACTCACTCACTCACTCAGTCTTATGAGAAAATCACACACAGACCTAATGACTTACATTTTATACGATCCATTCAATTATACATTGTATATATATATATATATATATATATATATACTAGATGACCCGACAGACGTTGTCCTGTACCCACGTCTACAATTCAAAAGTTCCAATTTTTTTAATATCCTATCTTAACTTTTTAATATCCTCTTTGATGTCCTGCCTTTGTAATTCATTTATGGTCTTACTATGAGCAATATAAGAAATTCAGAAAAAAATAATATAGTATCTGCGGTAAAAGAACAATATCACACTTGATTTTACCACACAACATGATTGCTTCGATAATTTAGTCTATAATTTTTATAATCTAGTACCATTTATTAGTTGCTTTTTGGCAATTATAATTTCTAAAGTACATTTTTCTTACTAATAATTAAATAAACATTATTCTTTATGTTCAAATCTTAGGTGAATTAATTTGTAAAATCTAGTTCATATGAGCACTTTTCAATCTAAGATCAACTTGCTAAATATCCATATCCAATGCCAAACAAATGCATTTCAGACACATGAAACCAAATTCTAAATCATTTTTTTAATAAGTAGAAATATGTTTTTGTATTGTTGAATAATTTAGTAAAATAAACCAAAATACGACATGCATAAGTTTAAAAAAATTATGTATATGCAATTTTGGACTTGTTGCGTTATTTATTAAACTGAATTATATAATTTTATCTGCCAAACATATACTGTTGACTCTATTTTATATTATTTTAATTTCTGGCACATTTCAGTTGTTTTTCGGTAATAATAATGTAGACATTACATTATTCTTGCATATTATATTATCAAGGCTCATAATATCAGCTAAATTCAAATTTCAAGTGGGTTGACATTTCTAGCAAATGACAGTTCAAATGTTAAACAATGATAAGTGTTTTTTGCAATTTTTTACATTTATTTCGACAATATTACTATATTTTTATAATCATTCCCATCCTAAAAAAAATCCTTAACAAACTTCAAAAAGATTTATCAAAATCCGAATAGAATAGAAATATCAAATCATACACCCGTACAGAATCTTAATTTTTTAAAATCGATTTGGTAGTGTGGACAAAAAGTTTAACACTTTTTTCTGAATTTCAAAGAAACGGCTCGGCCGATCGTTGCCGACTAACGATAGTCCTCATTGAGATACATCAAATGGTTTTCAAATGTTTGAAATCGGTTCAGTCGTTTTTGAGCAAACGTCAATGAAAGGTCTAATTTTGACAAATGCCAAAAAAACGATACAACTTTTTGCAAACTTTGACGAATTTTTAAAGCTAAACGAGTTGTCGTAAGGCCGTAATACTTTAGTATGATTTAAAAGACTGTGGTATCTACTGTCAAAAAAATAATAATAAAAATCGTCGAAAAAATTTTTTTTCAACACTTTATTGCAAGAAAACGGTGCGGCCGACCTCTACCAAGAACTCATCAGCACGATTCCCAACCAATATCTTTCGAAGAGTTATTGAATTTTCAAACACGATTCAGAATTGCGGGATAAACGTAGACGAAAAAAATTTTCACTTTTCTGCGATTTACAAAGAAACGGCTCGGCCGATCGTCGCACAAAACTAAGAAAAGCTAGTCCTCATCGAGATACATCGAATGGCTTTTAAATTTTTGAAATTGGTCCAGCCGTTTTTGAGAAAGCGTCGATTTACGGCAAATATCTGTTCACATACACATACACATACTTTTTCCAATTTTGGTCTCATTCGATTCAGAATGGCTTGAAACGTCGAGAAAACATAAAATTAGCGAATCGGTTATATTGATGAAAACAGAATTCTCCTTCGGGAAGTTAATTATAGTACAACATAAATCTTTACATCTCATAATGTTTATTTTTTAAAGGAAGAGTCCGCGAGTGTCATTCCTTTGCAGGCAAAGATGATCGTGCAAAATGTTTTGCCTTAGATTTTGCGCATCGACTATAATTATGTTATAAATTAATCGTTTTCTTAATTACATAAAAGGTATTGAGATCCCACGGACTGTCAAAGATTAAAACCTTTATAGGTATAGGTACTATTTGTTATTTTATAGCCTCAAGATGATTCCCGATGCCGAGATGGTTGGCAGTCTCCTCTACATATTAGTTTATTAGCGATTGCATTACTAAGAGTCGGAATGAATAAATATCAAGGCCCTGATGCTTTTAATATAATCGCCGATGTGCCGAGACCGCCTTACTACAATATTTCATTGTTGTCGGATGTTTTCGATTCGAATATCTCAACTATTTAGCAACAATAGAATACAAGATATTAGAAAATAATGACCTTTTTCATGACAAAGATCGTGGATCTGGAATGATTAGGAAAATGGTGTTAGGTATACAGAGCGATGAAGTACAAGTTATGTTTTTAATTTTACGAGGGAAAAGTTTTACGTTTTTACAAAATCTGAATTGGCTATAAAGTGCCAAGTCATTTTGTATCTTTTGACACCAAAATTTGTGTGTCTGTGTCTTTGGTTCCCGTACCAAAAAAAAAATTTTTTTTTAAAAGATAAACATTTTTGAAAATATTTTACTTTGACAAAATTAGATTTTTGACAAAAGTTTATTTTTTTTTGAAAAAAAAAAATGTTTTCTTTATTTTGAAATATTTTGGAAATTCTGAACTTTTTTTCAAAGCAATCGTACTGCTTTAACTGCATAGAGACGAAATATCGAAGCGCGTAAGCGCCGCGTCACCGTCTAACAGATAAACATTGGTACGTAACTCATAGGAAAGAAAACAAAATTTATACTTACTGTTAAAATCTCTATAAAATATCTGATAAGTTGATGTGCATATGTCTAATGATCATTTTAGATCGCCAAATATCATATTTTTTACATTTTCCTCTGTACCTCCGAAACTGCTGAACCTGCCTTACCAAAAATTTCACCAATTCGTCATATTTGGTCAATACAAGTAAAATGTGTTTCGAATCATTCAAATCGAACGCTCCGTTACTTCAAAAACTGAATTACCATTTTTGTAACTTTTTTCCCCGTATCTTCGGAACGGCTAGACCTGCCTTTGCGAAAACTAATCAGCACATCTCTCCATCAGTAGGAATCGAATGTTTTCTGAATTGTTCTCATTTTTTTTAACTTCCCGTAGGGCAAGTTATAGTAATCGCAAAAAAAAATCGAAAATGAAAATTTTTATATATCTTTACGTTTCAAAACCTGCTGAACATTTTGGCATACTTTAAAAAAATGGATGTATGTGTATGTGTGTGCGTGTATGTGTGTGTGTTCGTATACAAATTTTCGTCGACGATTTCGGAAACACGGATGAAGCGATTTAAATAATTCAAAAAACATTCGATATTTATTGATAAGGAGACGTGCTGATTAGTTTTTGGCAAAGGCAGGTCTAGCCGTTCCGAAGATATGGGGCAAAAAGTACTAAAAACCGTAACTCAGTTTTTAAGAGAACGGAGCGTTTGATTTGAATAATTCAAAAAACATTTTATTTGTATTGACAAGATAAAGAATTTATCAAATTTTCATGAAGGCAGGTCTAGCGGTTTCGGATATCTAATAAAAAAAAAGTAAAAAAAAAATGCCACTTGGCGGTTAAAAATGATCATTAGACATATGCACATCAAATTATCAGATTTTTTATAGAGATTTTAACAATAAGTATAAATTTTGTTTGCATTTCCTATGGGTTCCGTACCAATGTTTATTCGTTAGACGGCGACGCGGCGTAGAAATTAGAAACAAACAGCTTCAAGTATTTTATTTTTAAACGTAATTAATTTGTTATAAAAAACACGCAAATATGAAAATTATTGAAAAAAAGTTACATAAAATATTGTTTTCCTAAAGTAACTAGGTTCAAAATATTGGGAATACTTACAGTTAGACAGATGTCGAAAATCTTATAAGATTTGAAAAGATTATTTTGTAGGGCAAAAATATTTTAAAATCTGCACATATATAAAAATGATTATAATTTTGGATTCTAAGTTCACCTTCATTTTAAGATTTTGTCGAAGCAAGTATTCATAAACTTAAAACCAATTTCGATTATCCCATTGTCTTTTCCCAACTTATTGAGAAATTTCTCATTCCATAATTGACAACTTCAATTATTGAGCTCCATCCATTGAATGTTTTTACATACTATATTTTAATTACAGAAATGAACTTGAACCAACAATAATAATTAATAACAATATAATATTTCCATCAATGGAAATCTCAATCGAAGACAATATGCCAAGATGTTCGAAGGCAAATGATGTACCTATTGATTGGATTTCGGTTCGGTAGCCAGTCGATGTAATAAATTAATTTTACACAATTTTTTGATGACACACTAATTCAAGGATGAAATTACATGCTTAGAATATGTAATAATTAGGAAAAAAATAGTCTAAACTAATAAAGTTTATTTCAACATATTTTAGGGTTTCAGGACATACTCGTACATAACATTAGAACTTTTACTTAAGTTGTGTTATCAAAATGGCCTTAATCGAATTACGTCGTAGGCCATAATTTCGACATTCGACCTATTTAAACTATTCAAAAAAAAAATGTACTTGCCATAATACTTCATTAACAAGTACTTGCCATTACTGCATCTATAACATCTTCTAGGCAGTAAATAATCATAGGTGTACTGAGATAGTAATTACTGAAATCTGAGTTATTTTGCTTGAGGCAAAGTTAGATAGAGAGCTGATAGTACATATATATATCGCACTGAAAACAAAATACAATTTTTCATTTATATAATTTGACACCAGATGTGTTACGACATAATTCAGCTAAAATTTATGCAAAACACTAAGCAAAATTTAAATTAATAAAGAATTATGATATTAGATTTATTAATAAACTTATTATTAAGGTTAAATATAAAGTTTATTAAATCACAAAAGACATAAATTACAAAATATAAGAATAATAGAAATACAAAAACATTAACACACAATTTTAGTATCATTTTTATTTTGAAGTAAATTACAGAATTTCCCAGCAATTGCTATTGAATGCACAAAGAATCAAAAACTAAATAAAAGAAGTGAAAATATGTTTAGCTCATTTAAAAATAAAAAAATGAATGAGTTTTTTTTATTTTTTTTTTTTTTTATTATTTTATTGGCTTTATAAACTGGTACATTAGCCATATACTAAACTACATAATATCTACACTATCTCTTAAAGTCTAGTCTTACATATTTATCATTGTTTTATGTATATTGCATTTATAATTTTATATGAATGAGTTTTATAAAAATAATTAATTTTTTATAGCTTTCGAAAAGTAAAGAAAAAGTGCTACTTTTATTAGTGCTGCAAAAATTTAAATAAATGAAACAAGATTCTGCAAATCTTCTAAGATCTGCATTTGTTGGCATTAATAATGTAGTCGTTTCAAATTTGTGATTTTTAAATTTTTGTGAGCAATTATATAGATCTGTGGATTCATTACTTCAAAAATTATTTAATTTGAGCTTCTGAACCCAATATAAATATAATTACAATCGTTGCAATTAATTCTGTATACAGAATTAATAATACTCTATTTACTTACTTCCAAACAACTTTGTACTAAGTCGTTTTAATTTTTCATTTTTGTGAGCAATTAGATAGATTTGTGGATTCAATATTTTAAAAAAATATATCATGAGCTTTTGAACCCAGTATAAACATAACTACAATCGTTGCAATTGATTTTGTATACAGAATATATAATATTTCACTGATTTTAAAACAACTTTGTACTGAATCTTTAGAATTTGAGATTTTTTAATTTTTGTGAGCAAGTAGATAGATCTGTAGATTCATTATTTTAAAACTTATATATTGAAAACTTTTGAACCCAATATAAAACAATTGCAATTGTAGCAATTGATTTAGTATACAGAATATACTACACTTACTCACTTTCAAACAACTTAGTTTTGTTTCGTTTTAAATTCAACTTTTTTTTTAATTCTTGTGAGCAATTAGATAGATCTTTGGATTCATTATTTTAAAAATTATATATTATAATCTATAAGCCAATATAAAAAATTACAATCGTTGTAATTAATTTTATATACAAAATATACTATTTTTGAGAGTTTTTGATCAGAAACAGCCTGTTTTTATGTATGCATTATAAATAAAAATAATTATAGAGGAAAAATTTTTATCATCAGTAGACAAACATGATATAAGTATTAAATTAATATTATCAATCCTTTTATGGAAAATAATACATTCTAGCGGTTTGATCGTTTTTTGCATTTAATTAAATAGTATGCAATCAGAAATATTGGTGAACTTTTCCATTACACAATGTCCAGATTTCATAACACAATTTAATATATAGCTGTAAATGTATTTATAAATCTTCACCAAACAATAAATATAATATATATTCATTTCAAAAATATTTCATGCTTTTGTACATTAGCTATCTCATTAGAAAAGCCATCACCATCAATCTATTGGCATGCGTTTTTATTACATGTGGCTTTTTTAAGGTCTCATTGTATTGAAATATATGCACCATAAATCATTTTTTCACTATAATATTATTTTGCAATGGATAACTGATGGAATTAAATTGTAATGGAGCCATATGTAACGTTATGGATTGAGAAAATTGGAAAACGTTGGAAAATTTTAACCAAATATTTAAGTCGTCATCTTGACTTCATATAGATCAACTTGCATGAAGATTGTTCAGGAAAATTTAGAGTAAATTTAATAATTTTTTTCCTGATGCTTTAATTAGATTAGTGCCATCAAAATCTAGTACTCACGTTCTATTTCAACATTTTTAAATAACAAATTCTGATTCCAATTTTTTTGTTGACAAGCGTGATAATTTATAATTGCTTTTGTGACAAGTGTGTTTTTTTTGGATCATCGTCTTCATGACATGACTTCTTTATTTCGAAACGTTATTTACAATTCGATAAAGAGTTATGTTTCTTAATAAGACAGTTTGCATTTTGTACTTCTATTGAATTTTATAGGGCATAGATAGTCGTATACTAATATAGTAAATTTTGAAAATAAAATATTAGAAAATTCTTGTATTTACTGCTATTAAAGTTTTTTGGAAACAAAAAATTTGTTTTGGTTTGTATATTAAAATTGGAGATTTTGAAAATATAATGATAAATTATGAAATATTGCTTGAAATTTGATATTGACAGTTTGAGCTGCTTGAAAATTTGTGCGTTTACTTTTATTGATTTTTTTCAAGTTAAAATTGTTCTAGTTTAAATGTCTAGTTTAGATGATTTTGAAAAAAAAATAAACTTTTCACTAAAAATAACTATTCTTATTTGAATATCAAGATTACATTTTGAGTTTAAATAAAATGATAATTTTAAAATAAAAATAATGTTAATTTTTTTTACATTCTTGAAAATTGGTTTTTATTGTATTCATTGTTTTTAAGAATATGATGGAGGTTTTCAATACAAAAATAGCAATTTTTGAAAATAAATATTGGATTATAAAAATTGATTCACTATTTGAAAAGTACATTTGCTTTTATGGCATTTTTTTTAATGTAAAAACTTATCTGGTTTAAATATCAATATAGTGGATTCGAAAAATATTGAATTATTGAAATGGTTTTTCAGTTTAAAAAATTATAGTATCAAGATTGCATTTTGAAAATAAAATTTCAAAAATATATAAAAAATTAATTTTATGAGACCAAAGTTTATAAATGTTTACATATAAGAACAGATTTTGAAAATGAAATATTATATTAAGAAAAATTGTTTCTTCCATTTTAAAAATTGGTGTACTTTTGTTGAACCTTTTGTAAAAGTAAAATATTAAATATTAAAAATTGACTAACAGTTTGAAAATTTGTATTTATTTTCAGAGAGCAAAAGATTTTGAGAATAAATAAAGAGCAATAGTTGATTTAATTTAAATATCAAGATTGCAGGTTTTATAATTTAGATTTTATATATATACTTCATTTTCTGTTTTTGAAATTTTGTTAGAACTTTTCGATCTGTTTATTTAGGTTTTGGGTTTTAAAAATAAAAAATTAAAATTAGGAAATTATGATTAGGATTAAATAAAATTGCTTCACAGTTTGAAAAATAAAAAATAAAAAATCTAGCATATGTATTGATTAAGTTCTGTAAGCTATTGAGATTTAATTATATTTTTGAAATGCTACTATATTAAAAGCTATCTATTTTTTTTAATAATGGTGAATCATTAATTTCTTATTATTATCACATGTCTTAGTTTTGTTCTGCAATCACCTACAGGTGATTGGTGACAAATATTTTCCCTTGACATCGTTTACATTGAAAAAAAAAGGTTATCACTACTACTTGATATCAGGCTGTCCGAAGCTTAACTTGATCCTGCAACAATATAAATCATGTTACATATACCAATCATAAATGTGTAAATAATTATACGATTCTATTTACTGATATGACATTGTTGGCTTCTTCTTGAAGGCTGTTACATTTTATATTTTTTAATGTTTTTATTGCCAGTTACCGCAGATTATATCACCTGCAGACATTTTTGCAAATTAATACGTAACCTTTCAAACGATAACAGGTCGTAAAAATCGACACTAATTTTTTGTCTTTTAATTATTACAAAAACCACAAGTAGTTTATCTATCTGACAAGTCACGCGATCATATAAAATATGTGGACTTGATTTTATATAGAAAAAAATTAAAGTCGATTGCGTTTATGATTAGTTTTCATCATGACTGTATTTATAACTAATCTTGGAAATTGAAATGAAATAAATAAACTAGTGGTGTATGGTAGCGGGCCTTAAGGCAAGTTCTCGTTATCTCAAAAACTCGATTTGTATTTTCCGCACTCTTTGCTCCGTATCTCCGAAACGGCTAGACCTACCTTTGCCAAAAACTAATCAGCACATCTTTATATCAATAGGAATCTAATGTTTTTAGAATCATTCAAATCGGTGGATCCGTGCGCCCGAAAACCAGGACAAAAAATTGTATCCACACATACACGCACACACATTTTTTCTAAGCTATGTCAAAATGTTCAGAAACTGCTGAAACGTGAAGATATGTAAAAAATTTCAATTTCAATTTTGACGATTGTGATGATATGTGTCATATTATGTTATTTAATATCATTCAGATAAAATGATACAAATTATGAATAAACGACTACAAATATAATTAAAATATAACTAAAATATAACTAAAGTAATATATAAATCTAATGTATACAAAAAACGAAAAAAAAATATTTTGCATTAAAATGACACACAAATTATAGCACATTTGTTATTTGTACATAAACCATATATGATAAATCTAGATAAATTAATAAGTCATAAAAATTATATAAGTCGACATGAAAATATAGAAGTCAAATCATAAAGAGGTCAATTCAATCAATTTCAATTTTTTAAGCTTTTTTGGATCCCCTCGCTTGGTGATATTCAAAATCACGCCCCTCTCATGCAAATATCACGTGTGTTCTTAGTTACGACAAAAAATTGTAAAATTTATATTTTTTGCAAATTTTTGGATTTTTTCTTTAATTCAGATAAAAAATAAATACACAAATAAATAAAATAAATAAATATCTTACTATACCCCTCCCACGTAATATTTCGTGATATTTGAACCTTCCCTAAAAACCTAACATAATTTATATGTGGAGTTTTGATTAGATATTTTTAATATAAGTTCTAATTAGTTAGTTTTTCTAATTTTATTTTATATTTATATTTTTTGTAAGAATTCATAAAAGGTCATGTTATGTTTAGTTAACTTTTGTGGGTTTATAAATAAATACTAATAAATATTTTTTTAATTCCAGGATTGCGATGAAAGAGTCTCCTTGCAGCTAAAAGAAAGGTAAGTGCAAACTATATAATCTTTGAATCGCTTGTTCCTAAACTTTTTTTTCAAATGAATTGTATAATTGTAATGTATTAATGTAAATTAAAATCAATAACTAATACATTATGAAAGTCAATTTACGTATAATATAGATATGGCGATTTTGTCAAATCAATAACAATGGAGCCATTATTGTTTGATTCAATTCTGGGGACAAATGGTAATTATATCTTTCAAAAAATTTATGGTTCCAAACCAATGGTTTTTACTTGTTTTAATGGCAATATAAATTTTTATGGCATGTATACATACATAAATCAGGAAACTATAAAAAATGACAGATTTAGCTTTTTCTAAAATTCTTTTAATTACTTATGATACTGCAAACAATATTATTTGAACGTCTTTAATAATTATTGTATATATATATATATATATACTAATTAAATAAATACTAATTTATCAATATTTTTGCAAAATTTAACTTCATTTATTAAATAACCGATAGTAATAATGCCCATAACAATAAAAATCTTCTATTTTACAATCGTTTACGACATATCAAATGAATCTTCTTCAAAAAAAGCTCATAAATTATATTTATGACTATTAATAATAATAAATTTATCACTACCGCCAACAATTATTAAGCATTTACAATTAAAAGATAATCATAAATATTTCTGATTAACTTCACGCATAGTCTAGGCGCTGGTAAGCAATTTGTACATAACAAATACAATATTATAAAATTAATACATTACAACGTTTTAATACATATTTTTTATATTTGATTATTATAGAGCTTTGACAAAAAAATATTTGAAAGATATTTCCAATTTCTATAAATCGAGCTATCATTTTTGAGTTTTGGAAAATAGGTTATATTCGTATATTTTTAATAATATACATAGATTTTAAGTATTTTTTCAAATTGTACTCCAAAACTTGTATTTAAAGTGTCTTACTTATATATATATATATATATATCTTGTATATAATGTATATAACTTGCATATATCTTTCAAATAATTTAATAACTTCTCTAATTTTTTAATTTTCATAAAACTATATTTGTAGGTGTTTATTTTAAATTAACAATAATCTAAATTTACTGAACATAAATAGTTTAATAAATAATTTTATTCCATGATTTACTATAAATATTTTAGTTTATAAGAAATATATTATATTTTTTTGAGTAAGCAATTCCACTAGCTGCTCTTTTATCTTCTGTGACAATCTCTGAGAACCCAACTGTAGAGTAAAATTAATTAATTAAAACTTGACTAATCATTCGTATATTATTTCCTTAATTGGGTCAATGCAAAGTATACGATCATATTGTGTATTCTACATTTCATATATTTCATATTTCATATATGAAATTGAAAGAACGACACAATGGATCGTAAAGTCGAAAGCGTAAAGTCGTTGAAAATTTGCATGTGAATTAATGTAACATAATTTTTAATACGCACATTAGAATTATTTAAAATGAAATCGTTAAAATAAATTTTTATCTGAGCTAATATAAATTAGTAATAGAAAAATAAATTAAAACTAGTGGGGTGTATGGCATCGTGCCTTAAGGCAATTTGCTGGAACTTCCCGTACCGTAAAGAAATGTTCGAGGAATATTGAATGTTTTCAAATAGATTATTATTAATATTGTAACATTGTCTAATATTTATAAGAATTATGTAAACTGAATTGCAAAGTTGAAATTATTTGTTTAAAGTATATTAGAACTTTAGTCAGAACTAAAAATAAAATCTGATTTATTTTCGATATACAAAAAAAAAATATTTGAATAAAAATTGAAAAAAAATTATTTTAAACAATTTTTTTCCCAAAATCAATTATTTTGTTAAAACAAGCAGAAAGTTCTTTGAATCATTTGAATCGGACGCTTAGTTCTCTCAAAAACTGCAATTTTTTTAACATTTAGCATATTTGAAATGATTGGGCCTACCTTTGCCAAAAATTAATAACCACTTCTCTCAATCTGATTTTCTCAATGATTTTTAGATCATTCAAATCGGATGCTCCGTTCTCTCAAAAACTTGATTTTTTTTCTGCACTCTTTGCTCTTTATCTCCGCAACTGCTGGACCTGCCTTTGCCAAAAACTAATCACCATATCTCCCTACCAATAGGAATCGAATGTTTTTTGAACCATTCAAATCGGTTGATCCGTGCGCCCGAAAACACACATCCATTTTTTCTGATGTACGCCAAAATGTTCAGAAACCTTCAAAACGTCGAGAAATGCAAAAATTTTAATTTTCGATTTTTGGACGATTACAATAACTTACCTTACTATAAATACCGAACCTATCTTCACTTCTAACTTATTTTTGTAATAATAAGATTTTTCTTTTTACCTTTACATATTTTTTTTTTAATTTTATTTTCAATAGCAATCAGAATACATGACAATTTACATAAATGGAACCTATTTTTAGTAAATCAATTTAAAAATAAAATAGTGCATTCGCTAAAATTTATTTATCTAACTAATTTTTCAATTTTTGCTTTTTTCTCTGTTTTTGTATCAACTAAATATTTTTGTTCATGTGTTATTAAGAATAACTAAACTAAAAGTGTTGACAGATGATATAACCTTAGAAATTCTAATAATAAAAAAAATAAAAATAAAAGTAAATAATAAAAAAATAAAAAATAATAATCATTTTACCCCGACGGTTTAGATTTTTTATATTGATAAGACAAGTTTGATTTCGATTTTGTGTTTGAACAAGTTTGCAACATTTTCGCGACATTTTTCTACATTGCTTTAAATAACTTGAAATTTCTGTCCGGAGCGCTCTTTTTTAGTTAGCGTAGCAGAAACTAGATAAAATTTCCTATATTTCCATTAAAAAATTAGTACGCTCATATATAAATTTTGTTCAAAAAACGAGCCTATAATCAGTAAAATTCGCCTAAGGAGTAAAAAGGTACAGGTAGCAAATTTTAGAAAAATAGCTTAAAACATATTTCTTTAATTAGAGATCAACTGGAAATTTGACTGAATATAGTTCGATAGTTGTTTGTTTGATACGTGCTATACATCGTGATGTAGTTCATTTGATTAATACAGTATAATTACTGTCAATCCAATTGGACCATTGTGGCCCGCCCTTCCTGATTATAAATTGCACTCAATAGATTTAAATATCAGGGAGTCCTCCAATCATTAGGAGATTTAAATATCAATATCCATATCCTTGAAGTCATAACTAATGTCTAAACTTTACAATCAGTTTTAAAAATACTAATAGAGTTTGTACTTTGATATTTCATCCTACTGACTAACAGCACCAAACATGGTAGCTTATAATCTTAAGAGTTAAAACTAATTGCCAATTAATTTTAATTAATCCTCGGCAATTCTGCAACCGACTGCTCGGAGTCAGTCTGTATCAATTAATATTTATAACACCTTACTGCGAATCCTCTTTGCAAAGTTGCAAATGTCGAGTTGGAAATTAACTGATTATAATAAATAATACTTGATGCCTTCAGTTGTGTAATGGATATATCATGGCTGAATATTAGGCCTAATGCATTGAGTGATAAATGTGGCACTTTTGTTTGTGTTCTGGAATTTTTGTTTTAAATCTACTTACAATTGTATCTGGTTTCAAATATTTTTGTTTGTTTTAAATCTACTTACAATTGTGTCTTGTTTTTCCCTAAAAGCTCCTGTTTGGGTTTTAGGGAACTGCTCTCATTAGTCATCTCATTAGTCATTTCGATTATGTTTATTGTAGTTTAGCAAATAATTAAGAGTTTCATCTGCTATTTTTCGCTAGCAGATGCTAGCATGTTTTCGTCTCTAAGATATTGTGTCCAAAATCGAGACAGTTTTTGTTATATTTATGGTAAAAACATTAGCGACAAGTATCGAAAACGTATTTTGTTTACTTCACTTTAAAATAGAATTGCCCATTCAATTTTTTTTCATACTATGTGTCAAAATTGCATTGTGTGTTTACTTTAATGTCCAAAACCAAAAGGCAATACTATAATTTGAATACCACTGTTATTTGGAAAAAATCTCAGAATCACCACGACGTCTGTTTCTTCTCTGTGGTGAATTCCAATGTAATCCAGTCATTTAAGCTTAAATTTGGTAATAATCTCAGAATTTGAGATACCCAGCTGTAAGTCTGTAAATACTTGTATATTGACACCCTAAAGTTGTCTCAAAACCTACATATGGTATTGACACCCCACCTAGTATTTACAGAAATACAGCTGGGTATATTGAATTCCGATGTGAACTCACCATAATGACTGGACTAATAGAATAAATTCAGGCTATAGAAGCAAAGGTTCATACCCCTTCACCCTAATAGCCTTGGGGTCTACTTACGATCAGCTACAAATATTCATCCATACTAATGATGAGCAATTTGGAACATCAACTCTTTCTGTCTACCTTGTAATGATTAGAAAGACAAACCTTAGAAGAGAAGAAGGAAGGGTTAGCACTGGTAAATTTGATGATCCCCAAATTGGGCAACTCATGAAACGAGAATTGTGAGTTCTATAAACAAGTTCAAGGAGAAAACCAGAGAGCCATTCGTTCTAGTCGTAACCAATTTTCTGGGAATCAAAAATTCAGTAGCATTATTAAGCTTGTTGGAAAGATCTAGGATGCTAAATGTGCAAACTAAGTTATTACCTGCACTTTTATTTATAACGATTTTTGAAAATTTTTGAAGATGTTAGCTAAGAGCAGGGCGAGAAAATCCACCAAGAATTAGGACTTTAGACTTGGGATCTAGTGATATTCTCCAAATCGGCAACTGATTAAAAAAATCAGGATTTGCGAATTCTATGAATAAACTTAAGAACTGACCATGAAACCATTCGTTTTGGTCGTAACAATTTTCTGGGAAACAAAAGTTTAGTATCTTTACTAAGCTTGTCGAATGCATGTTAACCAATTTAGAATATCTAGAATGCTAAATGTGCAAGAAAATTTATTTCCTGGCCTCTCATTTACGACGATTTTTCAAATTTTTTGAAAATGTTAGTGAAGAGCAGGGCGGAAAAATTCACGAAGGGTCAGACTTTGAAGGGACTCGGAATTTCTTGATATACTCCATATCGGCAACTGATAAAAATATCCAGTATTTGCGAATTCTATGAATAAACTTGAGATCTAACCATGAAACCATTCGTTTTGGTCATAACAAATTTTCTGTAAACAAAAGTTTATAAATTTTATTAAGCTTGACAAATGCACGTTATCCAATTTTAAAGATCTGGGATGCTAAATGTGAAAAAAAAATTATCACTTTTGTGTTTTAAATTTTGAAAATGCTAGCGAAGAGAGAATCCACCAAGAATCATGACTTTGGAAGATATCAACGGACCCGGGATCCCCTCATATTCTCGAAATCGGCAACTGATAAAAAAGATCTAGGTTTTGCCAATTCTATTAATAAATTTGATAGGAAAACCAGGGAGCCATTCGTTTTGATCGTAACAAATTTTCTGGGAAACAAAAGTTTTGTATTTTGACTAAGCTTGTCGAATGCATGTTATCCTTTAAGAAGATGTAGGATGCTAAATGCCCAAGACAATGAATTACCTGCATTCTTATTTATGACGATTTTTGGAAAATTTTGGAGATTGGAGCAAAGAGCAGGGCGAGAGGATCAACATCAGGACTTTCGAGGAGCAAAATCAAGGGAGTTTGGGATGTTCATATGATGGTTGGCAATCGTTCAACAATCAGCCCTTGTTGACGTCGGAAAATCAAATAAATAACTTTTGAGAGCATAAAATAAAATGTGTTATTTTTCATAGTAATTTGAGGTGAAACTAGCACATTGGTATATTTCATGAAATAGATCTATTGGCAAAGTTCTTTTACTTTTTTGAAATTATTGTCTTAGAATTACTTACATATCCTCACAACATCTCAGGAGAAAAAACTGTCATGTAGTATTAGTCAACCCAGTGAAAAATAATGACGCATTTGCTCCAGGTTTGTAAAAGTTAAGACTTGTTGTTTAACTGCAAATTTAAAATTTTCCAAACTGACCTACTTAGACAGGCTCTCCTTTTAAAAAAAATGCTCTAATGTGTTAGCAAGTAAGATTTTAATCAGGCTATCAAGTGATCAATATGAACATACTACACTCAATTAAGATTTTTCTGCTTGAAAATCGAACAACTACTATTTACCTTTCGCTGTTTCTGGATACTAAATAAATACATTTCCGAGAGGACTTCATTGCCAATAACATCATAATTTGTCAAGATAAAAATCTAAACAAATATTGATCAAAATATCCTTCCAAAATCTGATTTTCCAAATTTACAAGCTTTTCGTTCTTTACCTACATCAACCAGAAATCTGATTCTACCGTTCACCTTTTGCTATTTTTGGATACCAAATAAATACATTTCCGAGAGGACTTCACGGCCAATAACATCATAATTTGTCAAGATAAAAATCTAAACATCGTCGACGAAAAAAATGTACAACGTGAAAAATGAACGCAATTGTTCTCGACGCAATAAAAGTTGTAACTTGTCAGGTCATAAATTAAAACATTAATTCAAGTACACGCTAATGGAGAAATTTTTTAATAAAGGATAAATTTTCATAATAGTAGGAAGAGGAATTGTGTAAATGATATTTGTTATTTATGCAAATAAATGGTAATTAGTAATTATATAATGATAGTGTTTTTTTAATTGTTTTTTATTCAACTTTAACTCCAAACAATATAAAGAATTTGGATATTTAAACAATTAACTGTGGCGTTTGCTTTAGAAAAATACTATTCGGGAAAAGTCATCAAATCCAAAAAAACTTAAGCATTTAGAGCCAAAAGTGGGAAAGGAATTGATTGAATATAGTGATTTCCTACTAGTATTTAAATTTTATTCAGGATCTAACTTCAAAGCAATTTGTTTAGCTTGCATAATTCCAATTACATTTTTATATTTGTGTATTTATTTATTTTAAAACGACCTCGTTTATGATGTTCTTCCTATAAATTAATATGCAAACCACAAAACTCCTTTCATTTAGCTAACTAAAGTATCCTTAACCCATTTAAACTCGACTATGAATAGTTAAATTTGTTAAAAATAAATAAAGAATACATGAGGAGCATGATAAATACTTTGCGGTTGCAGATATTTTCATAATAACATTTTAGTAAAACAATAAGATAACAATAAAATAAAAATATTAAACTGAGCTGCAATTTCAACTTTTTAGCTTTCTGAAAGGTAGCAAAAAATATGTTTTGCTAATTTTGGTTTTTCAAAATATTAACTGGACTTGAAAATTTAACTCGTTTTAGACTTTTTTAAATATAAGTTCCATATTCTGCTCATTAAAAAATCTATAAAATGAGTAAATCTAATAAGTAATAGAAATGATAGAGACTAGATTTATATGAACATTTGGTACTTTCCATACAATTGCATAATTTGTATTAAAAAATTTGACCAAAAAGCTCTAATTATTCTCAATTATTTCACGAAATACATTGTAGTTATGAATAAAATATGGAGAGATATAAAAGCTCAAGTAAATGTTCACAATTTGGTTGACCAAATATTTCTTAAATTTTAAATTTAGTTCAAGAATATGAAAGCTCAAGTAAAGGTTCAAAATTTGGTTGACAAAATATATATTAAATTTAAAATTTGGCTTGGAGAATACGAAAGCTTAAGTAAAGGTTCAAAATTTGATTATCCAAATATTTATTAGATTTAAAATTTGGCTCCAGAATACGAAAGCTTAAGTAAAGGTTTAAAATTTGGTTGACCAAATATTTATTAAATTTAAAATTTGGCTCAAGTATATGAAAGCTCAAGTAAAGGTTCAAAATTTTGTTAACCAAATATTTATTAAATTTAAAATTTGGCTCGAGAATACCAAAGCTCAAGTAAAGGTTCAAAATTTGGTTGACCAAATGTTTATTAAATTTAAAATTTGCCTCGAGAATATGAAAGCTCAAATGAAGACTCAAAATTTGTAGAAAAGTAGGCAGGTTAGCAGGTATAACTTGTAGATATATAGACAGGTAGGCAGGTAACAAATAATTGAGTAAAAAGTAGAGAGGTAGACGTAGTAAAATTGACTGGTAGACTGATAAGCTAATAAGTTGAAGGATACGTAGACAAATAAACCAGGTAGACAGGTAAATACGTGTTGATATAGATATTATATAATATTTTAATAGCGATTTTAGATTCTATTATCTAGTTGGATGTTAAATAACACCCAAAGATGCATCGACATCTTAAAAAGAAAAGGAAATTAAACAGACATGCTTCGCTGCCAATGTAAATACATTTAAATTCGAACTATCACAAATCCGTTCCGTTTATCTAATAAATGCTTCAAAATCCATTCCGTAGATCTCACTTTTCTTAATGGACTATTATATAACATCGTTTAATGAATTTCTAATTTTCAATTAAATTTTCAACTCATCTATGTTAATTACCGAGCAAAATTCGAATGTAAATCTTAGGATGGTATTAAATTTATCCAAAACCTTGGAATTGATTTAATAGAAGTCGTAAAATGATAATAAGTAATAATGATAATATACGATATGTGAATGGATTTAAACTCTAATTTAACCGAGATATTGCAAAATTGTAATAAATACTGTGCAAGATGTGATATTTGTAATAAATCATGAGAAGGATGTCACAACTAGCAAAAATTGCCAATGATTTCCAGAATGAAAAGTTCATGTTTGTGCCAGAAAATCTGACTTGCCAACCTGCCAGAAAATCTGTCAAGTCATTCTGAATCTTCAGGAACCACATTTGGAAAAACAAACGTAGTATGTTACCTTTACCATCTCTTCTAGAGCACAACCAATATTCCTTTATCAAAAACACGATATAAATCATAATTTGCATAATTATTCTTCCTGCTATTATTAAAAATCATATTTCATAATTTTTCAATTAATATTTCGTTCTTGAATCAAGTGCACATTAATAAATTATCTTGCGAACTCAAACATGACAACTTACAAGATACGTTTCAGTAATATTGCATTAAGAACAATTGTATTATTGTATGAGAGTGTGAGATTTTTATCTAATACGATTTACATGAAAAACGACCCTGAGTTTGGGGATATTTGTTTAGGAAGATGGGAAAGTGAAGCTTTGAAATAGGACTATGTAGTTGAAGAAAAAGAAACATTACTTAATATTTTTGAAAAATTTAATACATTTAGTACAAAAAAACAAATAATAACCTAGAGTAAAATTGCTTAAGGCCCGGTGCACACGACGCCAGAATTTCTTGTGACATATTTTCTGTCAAGTTTTTATCATAAGGTGAGCGTGTATAAAGAAACTATTTTATTGTAACGTAAACATGAAACATATATGCATTAGGATAAATCTATGTGATAATATTATCTTATATATTCATAATAAAATAAAATAATAATAAAAAATAATAAAATGCTAGTTTATGTTTAAATACCCTCATCTTACGCTAAAAGCTTGCCAGAATATATGTTACAAGAAATACTGGTGTCGAGTGCACTTGGCCTAATTCTTGATTTTTTGTGAAAAATTCTTGATAATATAATTTAGATTTTAAATAGAGACGTTATAAATGGAAGTTTTGATTCGCCAAATTTTGAATTTAATAATTATTCGGTCAACTAATTTTCAAACCTTTACTTAAGCTTCCATACTCTGGAGCCAAATTTTAAATTTAATTTATTGTCATTTTTTCATTCAATTTACTCAAAAACTGTCATTTTTAGCACTTGCTCCGTATGCCAAAATGTTCAGGAGTTGCTTTATATATTAATCTTCGTATTTGATACAGTGGTCTGCATTATAGAGTTTTTCTGATAGAATTAATAATCAAATATTCATATCAAGATTTATACTTGTAAGATCTTAGCCTATTTCTGGTTGAGCCTTCTTGCTTGCTCGATACTGATGATGATATGCATTTCTTACATTTTTTAGTTTTTGTACAGCGAGGGAAATGCGTTTACGCATCTCAGCCTAGGTCTTATGTCTGGGTATACTGAAACCAATACCGCCTGCCCATAATTACTTTGTGGTCGGAGGAACTAGAATGTTATCATTTTTACTTTGATTTTATACTTATGTTTTAACTGAGCAAAGTCCCATTCGCCTTTTATCTTTTCATGATTTGCATATCTGCCTTCAAATGTTTGTAAAAGAAACAGCTTTTCACAACTTATTTTACCATTTTTTATCCCAGGTCTATACAAATGGCACCATTACTCATTTATCAAGGTTTTTATTAAATATTTTGTTTTGGGTACCCTGTGTAATTCATATTATGTATTTATAATTTGTAAAAACGTATTAGTAAATTTGGAAATCAAGGATTTACAAATTACTTCACACAATAAATAACTAAATTAAAAAATTATTTTTCTTTTTAAAAGCTTTTATTTATTTTATGCCAAAATGTATACGTTATTCATTCAACTAGATCCTTAAACTGTAGAGCAAGAGCAAGGCCTGATATTATAGTTATGCATACCTAAAATTTAAAAACTTACTTAAAATAAATATAAATAAATAATCACAATTATTCAAATTTGCAATACTTTAGAAATGTAAATAATATCCAAGTCGAAAAATCCTGCAACCATAAATTTTGTTTTCCTATGTTGCATTTGTAAACACCATGTTTGAATCTGGAACGAAAAATAGTATATGGATATATTAAATCAACTGGAAATAATAGTAAATAGTAATAGTAACTACCAAAATATATACAGGTAATTCTCGTATAATGCAAAGTGTGTGTATCGTGATATTTGAAAACCGCGCTATAAGGAGGTTGGCTTGAAAAGTACAAAGCAGACTAGACTTCTAAAACCCAGAACTAAAAGAAATCATACCGCGTTATATGAAGACCAATAACAACAAAGGACATAATAAATTATAAGTTGGTTTTGTGAAATTGAAAAGATCATATAAAAAAACATGGAAAAATTAACTTTATTAACTTCCCGTAGGGCAAGTTATAGTAATCGCAAAAAAATCGAAAATGAAAATTTTTATATATCTTTACGTTTCAAAGGTTTCTGAACATTTTGGCATACCTTAGAAAAAATGGATGTATGGTGTGTGTGGTGTGTGTGACGATTTTCGTCGACGATTTCGGGAACACGAATCAACCGATTTGAATAATTCAAAAAACATTCGATTCGTATTGATAAGGAGACGTGCTGATCAGTTTTTGGCAAAGGCAGGTCTAGCCGTTCCGAAGATACGGGGCAAAGAGTGCCGAAAACGGTAACTCAGTTTTTAAGAGAACGGAGCGCCGATTTGAATAATTCAAAAAAAACATTACTTGTATTGACAAGATGAAGAATCGATAAAATTTTCATGAAGGTAGGTCTAGCGGTTTCGGAAATATGGAGGAAAAGTAAAAAAATGAGCCATTTGGCGGTCAAAAATGATAATTAGACATATGCACATCAAATTATCAGATACTTTATAGAGATTTAACAATAAGTATACATTTTGTTAACATTCCTATGGGTTCCGTACCAATGCTTATGCGTTAGACAGCGACGCGGCGCTTACGCGCTTTATATTTTGTCCCTATGCAGTTAAAGCAGTATGATTGCTTTAAAAAAAGTTCAGATCTTCCACAATATGTCAAAATAAAGAAAATAAATTTTTTTTTTCCAAAAAAAAAAATTTTTTTTTTCAAATAAAGTTATTTTTTGTCCAATTTAGAGTTTCTCAGAAATCTTATTTTTTCAAAGTAAATTTTTTTCAAAAATGTTAATCGTTTTTAAACAAATAATAATTTTTGGTACGGGAAGTTCCAGCAATTTGCCTTAAGGCACGATGCCTTAATTGCCTTAAGACAGAATTCCACTTACAGCTAGTTCTCATACAGTCTATGAAAAAATATGAGGAAAAAATGAAACAAAAGCTAAACTAACACACTATTTTTTATTTTTTATTTTACAAATTGGAGATTGTTTTACTATTACTGGAATTTTGATAAACAGCACAATAGCTCACAGATTTTTTTTGTTTTCTGTTGCTATTTAATTATTGTTAAAATGAATGTTCAACCTAATTTTTTTTAGATAGACTAATCGGTTGTGAAAAAGCTCTGACACTACTAAAACCGATGTGATACACAACTATAAAAAAAATCAATGATGAAATACATATTAAAACTTGTCACAATATCTAGTTACTACAGTAGTTCATAGGTTGCCCGAATAGAACATTAGGCTGGTCAACAAAAACCGCTCTGTAAGAGCATCGCGTTATTGGAGGGCTGTTGCAATATCAGCAACTCGTAAGAAGGACACTTTGTTACCAATATGCCATATTATAGAAAGGTTGACTGTTAAATGCAAAGTTCAAACTTACTATTTCTTTAATATTTCTGTTGTCTTTGTCGGCAACTCGGTATATCAATGTGGCTGCTTTGGCAGCCTCTTGGCTGGTCATGTGGCAAACTCCAGCAATTACAAAGGCTGGCAGCATAAAATAGAAACTATAGAATATGATGTTCAGCATTTGAGGTAAACCATTCTTCTCCAGTGTTGTCATCATATAGTAACCATTGAATAGTGGGATTATAATTGCTTGAAAACAGCGCCTGATGAAATAATTATTACAAGTTAATCATATTGAAGTCAGTGAAAAATAAGCTGTTTTTTTATTTTGCAATATAAGCTGATGAGGTATTCTACTGTGCCATAAACCAAACTGCTGGAATTATTATTTAATTGACAAGGTGTAAGAGCCCTTTTGCTACTGGACAAATCAAGCCTCTATTGGCCGATTTTTGTTTTATATAATAAAATCTGGGAACAAAAAACAAATGATTATAAAGCTCCATATTCAAATGAAAAACTAGTTGGTTTGGTATTTAGCCTTGAGGCAAGTTACATGAACTTTCCGATATGAGTAAATAATCGACTTAATCAATAAAAACTAATTTAATTTATAAATGATTAAAAGTATTCCGAGTGGATTTATTACACATACTTGAAAACAAACAAACAGATTAACTCGGAGTATTTTCTAAAAGTAAATTTTCAGAAATCAATAATTTTTATAATTGAACCAGTTTCCACGACTTTAATGGTTTATTATGTTCAAGACCAAGTACTCTATCATTATACCAAGTAAATAGTCTAATTTTAATTTTAACAAATGTCAATAGAACTACTCATTTTCTTAAACTTTGATGAATTTTTAAAATCAAACTATTAGTCGTAAGGCCGTAATATTTCAGTAAATTCTATAAGACCATGGTATATATCGCTAAAAAAATTCCATAAAAATAGGCTTAATTTTTTTTTTCAACAGTTAATTACAAGAAAACGGCTCGAAAAAGATTTTCACCTAAAACTAATCAGTATCATTCCCAACTAATATCTTTCGAACAGTTTTTGATTTTCTAAAATCGGTTCGGTAGGATGAGCTTAAATGTGGACAAAAAGTTTAACACTTTTTTTCAAATTACAAAGAAACGGCTTGGCCGATCGTCGCCCAAAACTCACAAATGATAGTCCTCGCCGAAATACATCAAATGTTTTTTAAATTTCTGAAATCGGTTCAGGCGTTTTTGAGAAAACGTCGATCAAAGGTCTAATTTTGACAAATGTCAAAAAAAACGATACCAATTTTTGCAACTTTGACGAATTTTTAAAGCTAAACCATTTGTCCGTAAGGCCGTAATATTTTTAGTATGATCTAGAAGACTATGGTATCTACCGTCAAAAAAAATAATCATAAAAATCGTCGATTTTTTTTTTTAAAAAAACTTCATTACAAGAGAAACGACCGGCCGATCTTTACCAAAAACTAAT
>NW_020539727.1:8409633-8455326 GCF_003426905.1 Ctenocephalides felis | reverse complement strand
AAACAATTTAGCTAATTATAAGTGATATAAAATTTAACGAATATGATTATGAAATTTGCCAAGTTTCGTTAGTTTAGTAGCTTCATCATATTATCCATCATATTATGAAATTAGTAACTTTATAATGATACATCTCAGTTTGACTGTTAGGAAAACTCACAATTTTTAGATTATATAATCTATTAATCGGTTTGAAAACATATATTTAGTTAAAGCAGAATTAATTGAGTTAGGATGAAAATTAATCTTTTCAAGAGTATTTATTTGTTCTATTTCATATTTTTGAAATTTATTCTGTTGCTTGTGAATTTATTTTTATATTTATTTTGGCTTATTTAAAAAAACGACTTTTTGTTTTATTATGAGAATGCATATGAAGCTTTCAATTCCATAAAATACGAAATTTAACACAAAAGCTTTTTATATTTTAATATTGATGCATATTTTTAAATCATATTGTAAATTTTTATGGAAATTTGATAAAAAAATGGTAAGTTTAGTTGGTTAAGAGTTTATTTTATAAATCGTATACAATTGTCACGAATTTTATATCCACTTGGGAAAACAACTTTAATTATAGTCAACTTTTTTAAGAACATAAATTTTAAGTAAATTTGGTTAGTTGGTTGATAAGTTTGTAAATTTGAAAATATATAAAATTAATACTTTTAATGACTCTAATTATTTTACTAAACTACAACATCTCTATTTCATTAACAAATATTTTAACCGTTTTATTTTGTTATAAATTTGCTAATTTTAGTTTAATAAATTTCTTACAGAACAAAAAATTAATATATTGGTAATTATATAAATAAAACCTAATTTATAGAGCATATTAATAATAATAAAAAATTATTTTTAATTTGAATTTAAGTTAATAGATATTAAAATAAAAAACTGAATCACATAAATTAATGAGCATATTGATAATAAATAAAAATTATTATTAATTTGAATTTAAATTGTTATATATTAAAATCTGAATCACATAAATTAATGAGCATATTGATAATAAATAAAAATTATTATTAATTTGAATTTAAATTGTTAGATATTAAAATAAAAATCTGAATCACATAAATTAATGAGCATATTGATAATAAATAAAAATTATTATTAATTTGAATTTAAATTATTAAATGTTAAATTAAAAATCTGAATCACATAAGTTAATGAACATATTGATAATAAATAAAAATTATTATTAATTTGAATTTAAATTGTTAGATATTAAAATAAAAATCTAAATCACATAAATTAATTTTGATAAGTTCAAAAAAATTAATATTAAATTTTATTACAATTAATATGCGTTATACTAGGGTGTGGATCTATAATTATCGAAATTTATATTTGTAAAAAAATTGTAAATTTTATATAAATTTTAAATGATAAATTTCTTATATAACGAAAAATTAATATATTAGTAATTATATAAACAAAACCTAATTTAATGAACTTATTAATAATAAATGAAAATTATTATTAATTCGAATTTAAATTGTTATATATTTATTCAAATAAAATTCTGAATTACATAAATTAATTTTAATAATTCCAAGAAAATTAATAATAAATTTTATTTATTACAATTAATATGCATTATATTAGGGTATATCCATCATATCCATATTAATAAAATTTTAATAAGAATATAATTGAGCTTTACTGCTCACATTTCGGTGTTTTAATTTTAATTAGTTTGAAAGCTAATGAAATAAATAATAAAAAATAATAAGCAATAATAAAAAATTTTAAAAATCCATTTTTTTCACAGTATTTAAATTTAAAAAAATCTAACTAAATAAAATTTATAGAAATAATCATCCACTCACCGTATAAGTAAACATTTTTCTCGTCGTAAAATTTCACCACTTGACACTCGTCCAAAAAAAATCTACTCTTAGGCGAATCCAAAATTTCAAAAAATCCCAAATTCTGAATCGACACTAAATATATTATATATTAATCGAACTAAACTCGGCAAAGATCAGATTAGAACTGGTGGTTAAGACGACCAAGGATGCTTTTTATATGACCATCCTCTTGGATGATAGTACTACGTAGACGTCGTGAGCGCCATTGGAAGATTTACCTTTCTATGCTGAGGAAAAGAGATGGTACAATCTTCCAAGTGCCCATGGACGATTGTAAATTGTAAATTTCATATCGAGGTACAATATAACACATATCGAGGTGCTGTTTGTTCTCTTTCTTCATATAAAAAGTGAGAACGAAATCGAAATTAAATCATATTGGTAAAACAGAAGTGGGATTTTTTGGTGGTGGTATTTGTCTATTGTTTGATGGTGCGCGATTTAATTTGAATATGGTTACGTACTGATGTGTTCATGACTATATCTTGGTCTAGGCTAAACTTGATATTATTAATTTATTTTATTATTTGTTATAGTTTTTATTTATATTTGGTACTAGATGGGACGTTGTCCTGTCCCATGTCTACAATTTTTAATATGATGTACTAATATTTACCGTTTACTTTAAAATAATATATTTAAATTACTCTTCACGCTAAAATGCATATACATTTATAATATGAGCGATGTTAAATGTAGAACTGCTTTAAATAAAATGATGAGTCTCAATTCCCACACTATATTGGAAATTGAAGTCTTTTAAACGGTATAACATAACCATAACCATAACATAACACTGGTACTTAATGTTGGATTAAATTAATTTAATTTTTTATTATTTAATATATCCAAAATTGCATTTTAAACTTCTCCTAATCGATATCGTGAGGGCCGAATTGTATGTATACATCTTTACTTTTTCATTTGTTGTTATAAAGTGAAAATTTTACGAATTTTAAAAATATTGTGGAAAGATTAGTAAAAGATGCAAAGAAATTATATATTGCAGAAAAAACTATATTGAAAATTTAATATCCGAATCTTGTGTTGGCGCCTTCTAAGGCGTGCGCTCGTATTTTTTGCATGCATCGCATTAAAAGTAGGACCGGCGCTGATTAATACTTAATTGTATGTGGCAATTGTAATTGGCAATCATTCGACTTTTTCTCGTCGCAAGAACCATCCTTGGACATCAACAAACATTTTAAAAAAAGAATTGGCAAAATTGGTCCAGGCGTTGTTGAGTTATGCGCCTACCAGCACATTTTGCGATTCATTTTTATATATATAAGATTAAATCCCGAACGCCATGTATACTTGCACTATTAGGTTTTATTATTCAATGTAATGAAGAAAATTTTATTATTAACGTTCGAATTACAATTTGTCTATTTTCATATGGAGACTTTTTGTAATTGAGTTGGTAATTATTTATTACCAACACAATTTATTGAAGTAAAACTTCTTTAGACGCGACTAGGGTGTAAATCCGTACAAATGCAACGGAAGTCCGTTACGCCCGAACTGTTCGTCATTCGGTATCGATGAGATCATTTCTATACGGGTCGATTGTGATTAGTCGTCGTGCATGTGAATAGAGATCTGTCGTTGTATGCGTACCGGCATCAACGTTGTATGCGTACCGATATCAACGACGAAATCGGCATAGATAAATAAACATTTTAAAGTTACATCGTAGTACAAAACTTGATTTAATGAAAAATGCCTGAATCAGAAAAAATTTATTCTGTTGCTTGAAAATAATAAAACATATTAAACATTTGTGCCGTACTAAACGTAAGTATATTGATTAGAAATTATTTCTATATTATTCGTAGTTTCTATAATTTAGTAAACAATAAATATTTCAGGCAAAGCAGATATTACAGCTGTTCAAAGTATGAGATTATATCGCCAGAGAAAAAGTAAAAAAAAAAAATAAGCAGTCGATGCATGTATGTTAATTTTAATTACATGAAGTTCTTCAAACACAATTACATGATGAGTGAAGTTACGAAAACAATATTTGTTTAGGCGTTGTTTAAAATAATCCACAGTATGAACGATTTTATTAATTAGCAATTACTTCATTTCTTTAATGAAGGATCATTACTAAATGCTAACTACAATGACAAATCAATCATGTCATATTTCAAGTATGACTTTAATTACATTATTGTTTCTAAATATTATACATATTTTTAATGCTATCATAAATATATAATTTATAATTTATCATTATATAAATGTGTATAATGGTTGATACTAATGAATGTGTACGTCACGAGTGTTAACATATTGCGTTATTTACATTATTCAAAATTGTTATATGATGTATTTATTTCTACTTAAATTCTATCTTATACAATAGCAAATAAGTTTTACTTCAAACGCGTGTGAACCTTACGTGCACTCTTTTTTTTATTCACATTCGAATCACAATTTGTCTATTTTTATATAAAGACATTTTGTAATTAAGTTAGTAATTATTTATTACCAACAAGATTCATTGTTATTATAATTTTATCTACTATTAATTATTAACTGCCCGAAGGAGAACTTTGTTTTCATAAAAAAATCCGATTCGCTTATGTTATGTTTTCTCGACTTTTCAAGCCATTCTGAATCGAATAAGACCAAATTTGGAAAAAGTATGTGTGTGTGTGTGAACAGATTTTTTGCCGTAAATCGACGTTTTCTTGAAAAAGGTCTGAACAGATTTCAGAAATTTATCTCGATGAGGACTATCGTTTATCAATTTTGCGCGACGATCTGCCGGGCCGTTTCTTTGCAAATCGCAGAAAAGTGAAACATTCTTCCTTCACGTTTTAGCTCGCAATTCCGAATCGATTTTAAAAATTCAAAAACTGTTGAGAGATATTAGTTGGGAATTATACTGATTAGTTTTAGATGAAAATCGACCAAGCCGTTTTCTTGAAATTAAACCCGTTTTTTTGGCGATATATATCATGGTCTTATAAAACTTACTGAAATATTACGGCCTTACGACAAGTAGTTGAATTTTAAAAATTCATAAAAGTTTGAGAAATTGAGTAGAATTTTTGAAGTTTGTTAAAATTAAAATTAGACGATTTACTTGGTATAACAATAGGGTACTTGGTCTTGATTGTTGATTTTTAAAAAATTACTTTTAGAAAATACTCCGAGTTGACGTGTTCGTTCTTTTTCAATTAATAAATAAATAATAAATACTTTTAATCACTTATAATTTAATTCATTTTTATTGAGTCGATTATTTACATATATCGGGAAGTTCATGTAACTTGCCTCAAGGCAAAATACCAGTTAAATAATTTATTCTGATGTCTTTGAAGTTTTAAGACATTTTTGGAAGTTGCTCCACATATTTATAGGTCCAAAGTGGTTTATTTTGTTCTGTAGGTGAATTTGATTTTCCAATACAGTTTTTTACAAATTTAAAAAGTATACTGTGTCAAAAGTATGTTTTGTCATTTTCTAATATTTGGATCCTATTTCAAAAGAAAACTGTTACAATAAACCTCTTGCAATATAAACCTTCTAATGAATAAAGTATTAACTAATAAATGAAATGTATGTTTAATAAATATATAATTAAATGAAAAAATTGATAGAAAACAATTGTATACAACTTTATACTTCGAAAATTCACATTTGAAAACATAAAAAATTTGATTAATTCAATGAAAGCCATTTGGTTTTAAAAATCACTTCTTGTGGAGTTCGGCCATGTCTTTCCTTACATTTCAGAATCCGATTTTGAAAACAAATGATTCACCTCTTTCGAATAAAATGACAGAAATACTGTAAACAACAATAATACAATTATTGTTACTAGAAATGGATATTCTGGTGGTATCAATCTATGTGTCCATAGTATTGCAATTTCGAACAAGTAGTACAGTTCATTAGATACTGAATACGTAGTAGCTCTTAAAATTTTGGGCGGGGAAATATGTAAGTACATATAAACGCCAGTTTTTAAAAAATATGTTCCAAATATTTCTAAAGCACATGTCAAAAAATACCAAAATGCATTGATGGTATTAGGTTTTACATCAATAATGACAAGAGCTTTTCTACCTTCAGTTACCATGATCGTGTATTCAGCACCAAGTTTCAAATCCAGCGCCAAAATTCGCTCATCATTCTTCCACAATTTGACCAATTGTGCATCCATAGATATCACTCTTTGTTTGGCGTTTGGAATTTGAATTCCAGCAATATTATCAAAAGTAGGAGGTACAGCATGTTTTAGTCCAAGCCAATCTTGAACAGAAATGCGATCAGTAATATCAGCCCCAATAATATTCAAAATGGGAGAATTAGATTCTGTATATATTTGTTTTTTAGAAAATGCATCGAATATAATATTACCACCGCGCATCTTGATCACAATGATCATAAGTTTTTGCTCAATCAATGATGATCTAAATGTACTCTCTTCGAAACATCGGCCTTTGATAGTTACTTCAATTGTTTGCATATAACCATCTATTTTAATCCCGGGAAGAGTCAAACTGCTATTGGTATTTACAAACACCGATTCATCAACAAATCGTGAAAATTTTAATGAAGAAGGACAATCCATGTTGCTGAATATTTTCACATTCACCTCTCGAGGTTTAAACTTGAGAAAAGGATCAGATCGATTCATAATTGCGATGAAAAATGTAATACCGGTAGAAATGATTATAATATACACACCAGTCTGGAATGGATCAATTTTAATTAACTATATATTATTGACTAAATAATCACTAAATTATATTAATCTCACCATGATGCGTTCGTAAGGATACCAAAACTTTGTTTTCTTAAGAGGTCGCTCCACCAGCCAAATCATTGGTGCAAATATGAACAAAGTCAATAGTGGTTTCAAGACAATATCATAAAAAATATTAGAATCATGGCCATAAAGTGAACTTGAAAACTTCATTTTTTTTAAAAGATCATTTCTCTTATTATCATCGGTTGAACATATCCTTTCCAAGATTAGAACTAGAGTCCATGTTAATGTAGCTATAAGAAATCTTTTCAAGTATTCAACTAATAGTCTATCATATCGTTCATCTGCATAATCCAACCAACTCGGTTTCGGTTCTGATCGCCTTTTCTTGGTCCAAATGACAAAGGCATTGCATAGACATGGAACTGATTGTTTAATATATGATACATTTGGATGATACTCGATGAAGTGTTTGATGCCCAAATAGATTGCAAAAGCTTGTGCAACATTCGTTATTGTAAAAAGCGAAATTGCAAGTATTTCACAAGTATTATTTCCCTCGCAGGACATTCGCATATAAATTAAGTCGACCGTTAAGTAGCCAAACGCAATTGCAATGGAATGTGTAATCAATATCCATTGTATAAATTGCAATACATCTTCCTTGCCATTTGGATCACTGCATAATATTAAAATTAAGTATTATATTTAGGAAAAAATAGTTCCAAACCGATTTAAATAAAATGTCGTGCTGTATCACATCTTTCATAGAGTTGGCATGTATTGACGGTAAGAATTGATTTGACAAAAAATACCGAATTGTTTTATAAGAAGTACCTGAGTTGATCCATCGCAAGTGCCCACACAAATGCCACATCAACAAACATCAAAGGCTCCAAAATATTAGCTGCAGTTTTAATAACAATTGCTACTTTTACATCTGTTATTATTGCAGAAAAAGCTATTAGTAAATCGACTGGAGTACTGATCAGAAGTCTATAGAATATGACGTGAAGATATCTCTTAGGAAAGAAGTCCGAGATGATGTATTGAGTCCGACACACCCAGACAAAAGACCTAGTATGGTATGCGTAAAGGCATATCCTTCGCTGTACAAAAAAGAAAAAAAAAACTTATACGGAGTTAACAAAATATCTAAAATTGGAAACAACTGGACATGCCATTGTGAAAAACTACTACGAATCAAATGTTTTTTGAATAATTGAAATCGCTTGATCTGTGCTCTCGAAATCGTGGACGAAAAATGATATGCATACATACGTTGTATTTTTTTAAGATATTCTAAAATGTTTCAATTACTAAATTAATTCTTACCACAAGCCATAGGTAGAAAAAACAGATATGTCACGTATTGTACTATATAAAGGTGTTTCCCTTCAAGTTCTAGTTTAGGACGAGATTGCAAATTGCGCATCATTCCGAATCCCATCGAAATTAAGAAATATCTTGCTAGAATATAATTTGTTCTAGAAGGATTCAAGTATTGTCGATAACTTGCTCTAGTCACCATAATTTATTCATTTAAATTTCCGAGTTGATTACTAAAAATATTTAAACCGAACTTCTCACAAAATATCAAAGCTGACGGATTTTGTTTTTGGTTGATAGCTAGATATAAAATAACTTGACAATAATCTAATACCATATTAATCATTTTTTATTGCGGCTTGCTTGAAAATGCGTAGATAAACTAATGGGGTGTATGGTATCGCGCCTCAAGGCAAATTGCTGGAACTTCCCGTACAGCAAACTAAATATAGAAGAATTATATAAACTGAATTGCAAAGTTGAAATTATTTGTTTAAATTATATTAGAAATTTAGTCAGAATTAAAAATAAAATCTGAATTATTTTCGCCAAAAAATTTTTTTTCTGAAAAAAAAATTAAAAAAAAAATATTTGAAACAAAATAATTAATTTTTCAAAACCAATTATTTTGCTAAAACAAGCAGGAAGTACTTTGTTATTCAAATCGGACGCTTAGTTCCTTCAAAAACTGCAATTTTTTCACATTTAGCTCTGTATCTTTGAAATGGCTGGGCTTGCCTTTGCCAAAAACTGATAACCATTTCTCCCAATCATTACTAATTTAATGTTTTTTAGATCATTCAAATCGGATGCTCCGATCTCTCAAAAACTCAATTTCTATTTTCTGCACTCTTTGCTCTTTATCTCCGTAACTGCTAGACCTGCCTTTGCCAAAAACTAATCAGCACATCTTCCTATCAATAAGAATCGAATATTTTTTAAACCGTTCAAATCGGTTGATCCGTGCGCCCGAAAACGAAAAATTGTATCCATACATACATACACACACATCAATTTTTTCTGAGGTATGCTCAAATGTTCAGAAACCTTCGAAACGTCGAGAAATGTAAGAATTTTCAATTATTATAATAATAATTAGTAGTAGTAATAGTAATTTTTAATACAAACAAGTTAAAAAAAATTGCTGTTGCAATAATTTTTTTGACCCAACAAAGAACTGTAAATGCATTATTCAAACGCTTTTGAGACAGTTCAATGTAATATACTGATTGTAAAAAAAAGTTTAATCATAAACAATAAATTAATTGTTCATAAAGTTCAACAAAAAATCTAAGGACTTGGTCAAAAAAATCAATATGGAAATATACTTATTAGTAGTTACAAAGTAGGTCATTAGAATTTTTAAAGTAAAACTTCTTTAGGCGCGACTAGGGTGTAAATCCGTACAATTGCAACGGAAGTGCGTTACGGCAGATAAGATAAGAATCGAGCGCCAATGATTCGTCATTCGCTCGCGATGATATCATTTCTGTACGGGTCACTTACATGAAGTTCTTCAAATAAAATTATTACATGATGAGCGAAATTGTGAAAACAATATTTGTTTAGGCGTTGTTTAACATAATTCACTGAACGAGTATTATAGAAGTTAATAATCAGCAATTATAATACTTGATTTCTCTAATGAAAGGTTCATTTCTAAATGCTAATTACAATGACAAACTGATCATGTCATATTTGAAGTATGACATTAATTACACTATTGTTTTTAAATATTATACACATTTTTAATGCTATTATAAATATAATTTATAATTTATCATTATATAAATGTGTATAACAGTTGACATTAATAAATGTGTGCATCACGAGTGTTACTATATTACTAATAAACATTATTCAAAATTGTTATATGATGTATTTATTTTTACTTAAATGACATTTTGTACAGTAGCAAATAAATTTTACTTCAATCGCGTGTGAACCTTACGCGCACTCTTTTTTTTAATCAAGAATTTGATCCAATAGTCTCCTTCCTAGCTAATTAAGATATTCAACTAGCCAATCCAACTTATGAATATTCATTTATGCCATATTAAGGGTCTATATTCGTATGAGTTGGAAGTAACAAACTGTCAGAAAGCTAGGTATTTTTACACATAAAACCTAACCTATAAAACGCACATAGCAACTTTATCATAAGTGTAAATTTTTGTGAAGTTAGGTTTTATGTGTGATACACCTGATGCCACCACAAATGCATACATAAAATTCTTTACTACCAACTCGTACGACAAAATTTCGATTTACCCAAGAATTACTTCCATAATTTATTATTATCTAACAGTAACTGTTATATATTTTAATTTGTCTAAAACACTTTCCTCCTTATCATGGGACATTTAATATGCAACACCTTTTTGACATGAGATTGCCAAACATCCTCCAAGTCTAGATTGTTCTACTGTTGATGATATCGTCATATCAATTTCCCATAAATGATATAACTGCAAATGATCGTTACATAAAAATAATACAGTTCTTTTTGTGTGAACTTGTTCAAAACAAAAAAGCGAGCGATAAGAGAAAAAACAGAATTTTTACTTTCATCTCGGTACTCTGAATATGAGTTCTGTAATGGAGCCATGTGAAATGCCACGATCGTCTAAAAGTACAACTTTTTTTTCGAATTCTTGTTTGTATTGTTGTAATTGTAATTCACTTTGAACCAGGACTGGATTTAATAGACTCAACTTGAAATTTAAACTAAAATAAAAAAAAATATATATGAATTATTGAAATAAGTAGGTCGCCCAAATTCTTTGGGCGATAAAGAGTTTTATTTTATAATTAATACATATTCATATTTAATACCCAAATTTATGAATTGTATGACTTTTTACGACATTTTCATAAAAATTACAACATTTTCAGTAAATTTGCAAGTTTACATCATTTTCAATAATTAAATTTTTTTCATGAAATTGACACCATTATCTAACACATAATATTTTTGTACAATTTAACATACTTTCAGACGAATTATGATATTTGTAGGGGTTGTACAAATTTTTCAGTTAGTTTACAATATTTTCAAGGTATTCTGGTATTGTCATGCAATCTATAACATTTTCAGCTAATTGTTCGTACAATGTTTAAAGATGAATTGACATTTTTAGAAGATTTACGATAATTTATTTTCAGATAATTTACAATATTTTCATAAAATTTACAGAATTTTCGGACAATATTTAAAATCTTCAGACGATTTACAAAATGTTCGAACAATTGCAATATTTTCTTGAAAATTACAATATTTTTATAAAAATTGCAATATTTTCAGAGCACTTAAAATATTTTCAAATGATGAATAAAATTTTTAGTAAACTTATCAAGGCAATTTTCAAGCAAAATAGGTACAGCATTTTTAATTACAATAATTAACAATCTTAGCTATATTTTTATTCAGTTTATGAATTTACAAATTTCATATAAAATATTCCATTGCAACCAATAATTTTATTTTCAAATAAAAAAGTATCAATAAAAATTATCAAAATAAGTAACTGTTTGAAGTATAAAAAATGCTTCATTTTGTATTTAGCAACTTTTAATATAAAATATAGTAACAATTTCAGGTAATTTATTCAGTTATCAATATAATCGTTTCATGAATTTTTTAAAAAATATATAAAAATATACTTTTCTAATCGAAAGAATGTTCATTTTACGTTCTAAAATGTACAAATATATCTGATACAATTTTTTTTTACATACAATTAAATTTATTTTTCTATGAATACTTTGCTTTGGAAATATTTAATAATTATTTTACATGCAATTTTATTTTTTATTTTAGTCAGACTTTTTTTTATAAGAACATGTTATAAATATCATGACATTTGGGAACTTTATTATATATTGTTCTTAGAAAACTTAGGATCTTTGAGGATATAAAATGATTTGTCGTAATTTAATTCTATAACATATAAAGGTTTATAGAAAAAACGTTTTTTGATCATTATTGCCTTTTCAACACATAATATTTTGTTCAAAACTAAAAATTCTTGCCACTTAGACGTGAAATATATTAATTTAGCATAGTCAAAAAAAACTAACATTATTTGATAAACTAGTAATTTGATATCGAATAATATTTTGTCTTTCTATGTATTGTTATGTGCCTTTGATAATTAGGGGTTTTGACTAATTATTTTTACAATTGAAAGAATTTTACTAATACATTGCATACAAGTTTATTACTTAAAGTAGTTGCACATATTTTTTATAATTGAAAATTAATAGTTTATAAAAATGAGAAATGAAATAAAAATCTTTAAATACCAAAGCCTGTTTTTGTAAAATATTAGAAAATTTTTGTGAATTATATATAAATAAACTAAAAACAATTAAAAAATTTCTATTACATCTCTGTTCTTTCTGGTCCATAAGAATTCGCCTAAAGGTGAAGCCTTAATAGATCATTCTCGATACAATTCTTTACTATAGATCAATCTGTTAATTGGAATTTGTCAGTTTTAATAATTAAACTTTCAGAATTCGATTCACTTTCAATCACTTACTTTGAGCTCACCCATAATATTGTAAATCATTTTCTGAAGCCACTCTAGTAATATCTAATATCAACAATATAAGGAAAAGTGAACAAAATTGAAATTAAAATATAAATATGATGAGGGTAAATTATTAGAATTGAAAAACAAAGTAGGATAACTTAGGAAAGAATAAAATAGGTACCTAAAAGTACTTAAAAAAAACACAAATTACTCAAGTACCAATTGAGCCAATCTTCAAAGTGAGTAATGTGATAAATTCCAAATCCAAAAAGAAACTATTCCGAAGTTTTTGGATGTGAAGTACTGGTTGAATAGATGGACACGTAAATATCAATTTTAATTTTAACCTGTTTTGTTGTAACAAGTAGTAGTTTGAAATGCAAAATCCACAAAAAATGGTGATTTCTTTACCATGGTCTTACTGCCTTTGAACAGAGCATTAATGTTAATATTAATTTAGAACACATACAGCAAAAGGTCATTAGTTTTAACTTGAAAATATTAAAGAAAACAAAGTTGCCAAATAAAAATAGTTCTCTCCAGACACAGCCAGAGAAATTCTAACAGTATGAATAAATTCAATACTCATAGGCCAACCATTGGGTTGCCTTCTGAACAAAAACCTTGCTGAGAAATATTATCACAAAAGCTAGTAGGACTTTTGCTGTTTAAATTTATACAATTGAGACACATCTGACTGTTACAGAATAATCAATAGGTAACTTATATTAAAATCTAATAAAAACTTAGTTATTAAATTAAAAAAAAATATAAGAGTTCATGCAGATTGCCAACCATTGGGTCGCCTTCTAAGCAAAATTACTTTGTTAAGAAATATCTACCAGCTTGTAAGATTATTGCTGTTTGAATATATAAAAAATGTGATACATTAGACTGATGTTTCAGAATAATCAATAGGTGCTTGTGTTCAAATCTGACTAAAACTTGGTTATTGGATTAAAAATATTAAATCATGTGTAGAATTTCGTAATTGAAGTTTCCATTAACGAGTTGATGTAGATTGCTCAATTTGAGATACAACCGCAAAAACACCGCAAAATGTTATTACATCTCAGTATACATCAGTTACATGAGCAATTAATATTTGGGTTAATCTTTAGGCGTAAAATTGGCTCACACGATTGTCATTTTGCAGTAATAGAATATGATTGATTAACGATAAAGTATTGAAATTAAAAATTAACTCTCACTTTTCATAAATAAGTTGGTGTGGTTGAGGTTGAAGTGATTTCTTGTCAATAAATTTAGCAAAATAATTAGATACCAGAAAGCTGATCAATTTTGTAATGCATAGGAAAACAAGCAAGATGTAGCCCAATTTACTTGCTGTTATCGAATAAGCTTTACTTGTTTTCTTACTACTCACTTATTTGGAGTTAAAATATTGCTACTTAGGATACATTTTGTTTTTTATTTATTTGCATAGGAATTATAACTTAAAAGTTTTACTCAAATGATAACTTTAATCTAGGTATCGTTTTAATAGGCAACCCAACAGTTGGTCTATCATTGCTCTGTATTTGATATGATATTACATTTTTTCTAATACTGATGACATGCTGTTAATTTGGAGCAGTAATCCATAAAAAGGGCTATTTTCACTAGCAAACATACATTAAATCAGCTTTTCTAGTAACAACCGGCATCAATATTGCTTGATATCAAGCTAACCAAAGTGAGTATAAAATTGGAAATCTTGGTTGCATTGAACTACTCGATATCAAGCTGCCCAAAGTGGGTATAAAATTTGAAATCTTGGGTTGCAAGTCCAAATTTTTTACCTCTGAGTTACCGAAAAGCCAACCGGCATCACTACTGCTTGATATCAAGCTGTCCAGAGTGAGCATACAATTTGGAAATTTGGTGTACATTGAACAATTTGATATCAAGCTGCCCAAAGTGGGTATAAAATCTGGAATCTTGGCGTACAAGTCCAAACATTTTACCTCTAGGTTACAGAAGAGCCCTATAAAGAGTATGTAGTTTTTATCGTTTGGAATTATTTATTACTTTTAGTAATGTAGTTCACAAGTGTGAAATTTTCAAATTTGTACATCTTTTGTTAGACAATAATGCAATTCCTTGAAAATAACAATTTGGGCCAAGCTAAAATCTACCAATTATAGAAAACAGATCATGAACATCATTTGACAATGTCATCAATGAATCAATATTAGACATAAATTCAGTTGACTATGATTTATGCGAGTACTAACTTGTACCACTTACTAATATGATGTTGCCACTTGATTTATTTCTCACTTTAGACAGATTTTACAGTTTGATAGATTTTGTGATTGAAGCAAATTATATTGTCTTATTAGTAATCAGAAAAGTCAGAGTAGACTTGTTAATCTGCTAGTCTTAAATAAGATTTTTCTGTTATTTACTTATAGTAACATAAGATGATACCCTAAATTTTTTTTTGCAAATTTTTGGTTAAATGGTCACCTGTCATCATCATGGGTTATTTGCAAGAAAACTGGTTATTTCTCATCTTATGTTACCATAAGAGATTAAGAGTGCAACCTTATCTACGGATGGCAGATTAACAAGTCTATTCCGAATTTTCTGATTTTATTCATATTAGCCGATGAATTCCAAAACTTGTCCTGATAGACCTTGTCTTGCAGTTTTGGGTATTTGTACCCAGAAGTTGTAATTAGTTTTTACTTAAAAATATAGAAAAAAGAGTTACTAAGTGGAAACATTCCTTCTTCGGCATTACTGCAATAAGGGCGCGACCATAAATCACGTGATCGATTTTTTGAAGATTTTTGGAGCCCCCCTTGGTGATTTTTGAAATTATGCCCCCATCCTCATCAAACATCACGTGTATTTTAGTTATTAGTTAGAAGAAAATTTTTTAAAATGATTGGATTTTTTTTTAAAATTCAGGTAAAAAATAAATACACGTAATATCTCACTATACCCCTCTTTCCCCCACGTGATATTTTGTGATTGTTTGTCAAACACCCCTCCCCATAAAAACCTCACATAATTAATGGACTTACCCTAAAATTCTTAGTATTAGAAAAAGCCTATTGTAATATATCAAGTCTTACAATTTTGGGTACTTTTACCCGAAACTTGTATTTAGTTTCTACTTGAAAATATAGATATAATTGTTACTATGCGAAAACATCTCCCCTTCGGTATTGCTGCATAAAACTCCTTAGTATTGGAGAAAGTTTATTAATTATAATATATGGAGTATAGTTAGGCTGACCATTGGGTTGTAGTATAAACAATGCTATTTAGTTACGGAATGAAATCCTTTAAGAACAAAAGTTGCTTATAGGTCCCTTAAGATCTGTTCACTTTTAAAATATAATATAAAAACAACATCCGAAAATTAACTAATTTTGGACCTAAATTATTGGTGCCTATGGCGAATATTGTAGACTACAGCCTAGTAGTATTTAAATACTATTTAAATTTAAAGACTGGTTATTCTACTAATTCATTGAGAGTTATGATGATGACTAAACAATAGTTTCAATGGAAGTTCTAAAAAAGGCAACAAAAATAAAAAGCGAACACTTATAATAGGAGTCGTCAGCACGTTGCATTTATTTGTGCTAACGATTGTCTGGCACTTGCAAAATATCCGGTGTAAAATTATTCGTCACGAAGAAAATATTTAGAAAAATTTTTAGAAATAGGATTCAAATATTAGAAAATGATAAAACATGCTTTGGACACAGTCTACATCACTTTATTTCCAAATTTAAAAAAACTGAGTTAAAAAAATCAAATTTACCTATGGAACAAAATAACTCCAACTCATCTTTGGACCTATAAATATGTGAGGCAACTTCCAAAAATGTCTTAAAAATCCAAAGACATTAAAATAAATTATTAACAAAAATATGAATGCCCCTAAGGTATGTTCCAAATTTGTTGAATCATGAATACGCCAACATCAGCATAGTTAATGATGAAATTGAACTTGTACAAAAGCCGCCTTAAAGATCATCCAAACTTGTTTACCAGAACACTACCACGGCTAGATTATAAGAAAATATCTAGATTACTTTACATTAATCACAATCTCTGGTCAAAGGTCAGATGATTTTCCATTTTGAATTTTGAAAGCCTTTATTTTTATTTCTAGAATTTTCCTTGCTTAGAATTTTTGTAGAAATTGAATTACCTGCAAACTGTATTACATCTAGTTTCATAATAACATTGAACTTTTGCACTTGTCGAAATGTTACAATAATTTCAATGATACAGATCTACCTTTGACCCAAATTTGGTATTACGAACAAGGAACGATTTGTGTCTGATCGACGACTACTGGTTAATCCATAAGCAAGATCATTAGCGAGATCTTAATCAATAAGATGAGATAGATCGAGTAATGAATAAAGAATTTTATTGTACTGATCAATGGAATAGTTAGCAAGTCGTTACTGAATGTCATGGATAAAAATAGATAGATGGTAAATTTGAACTTAACAGATTAGAGTTTGGTGATTATTAGTTGATTGAGTCGAATTCTATGGTAATATCAAAGTATAGAAGGTGATACATACATATCAGTTTGTATTACATCATTTACCCTTACCACCAAAATCGCGGAAAATTTTGCATTCCAAGTGTTCTACTTTTAGGTGTTTGCATTCCATATGCTTTCGAAACTTCAGCTATTTTAAATTCTACATATTTCAAATTTTAGTTTTTATTCGAAAATTTCAAACTTATGTAATTCAATCCAAAATTTACAATTTTAATATTTAATATTTAAAGGTTTTTGTTATAAAATTCTAGGTATAAAAATTTAAAGACGTCTGCACGATATGAATTTGAAATTTTAGAAATACAAGACTCAATGTATTTAATATTTTATGTATATTTTTTTGTAAATTATCAATATTTGAAATTTCAGGTACCTATTATGAATTTCAAATATATGAAATTTTAGTTAGGGATTCGTAATTCAGATATTTGAAGTTTCAAATTCAAACTGTTGGAAATTTTAGTTGTTTTCTAAATCTTTAACTATTTTAAATTCAAGGCATTTGATTTTTAAGTACACATTATACAATTTTTGGGTATATCAAAATTTAGTTATTTGAATTTTTTGATTATTTAAATTTTGAGTATTTTAAATTTTAGATTTCACAAGCTCTATGTTTTTTTAGATTCTCGTATATCATAATTTTAAGTTTCTTGACGTTTATGTATATCGACTTTAAGGTATTTTAAATTTTTGGGTGTTTAACGTTTAGATATTTCAAATATGATGCATACTAAGTTTAAGAAATGAATTGAAAAATTTGTTCGAGATTTTAGCTTTTTGAAATAAGATATTTTTCTAGTTCAATTTTTTTTGAGATTTTAGGTTTTGAAAATATAGAAACTCGAAATTTTAGATGTTTGAAATTTAGGTACTCAAAATTTTAAATGTAACCAAAGAATTTGATTCATTATTCATAATTTCAGTAATTTTTAAATATAGAAATTCAAAATTTTAAGTACATATAATCTTGGACCTACGAAGTTTTAGTATTTTTCAATCTTTAGATATTTGAAATTTTAGAAATTTAAAAAATTCGAAATTTTAAAATGAGAAAGCATCAGAAACAAGGGATTCACTATTTAAAATGTTTTAAATTTATAAAATTTTGGAATTTCAAATAATTGGTTTCGAATATTTCATTATTTGTACTTCGTGAATTTGGTGTTTTGAACTTTCAAAAAGAACTACTTTGAAGAACTTTGAAGAGATTCAAAATTCTATTTATTCGAAATTTAAAGCTAAATTGAAATTTTTGAAAAAAGTGTTATAAATAGAAAATGCTCCTAAATTTAAGTGTTTCACATTTCAGAAATTCGAAATTTTTGTTACTTATTTAAAATTTTAGAGCTTCTAAATATTTGAGTATTCGAATATCTGAATTATTGGAACTTTAGGAAAATATATGTGGCATGCTAAGGTTTTTAGATATCAAAAGTCGATTTTAATCTTATATGATAAAGTATCCTGAGGACTTGTCAAAATTTACTGTCAAAATTTTTTTCAATTTGTTAAAAAAAAAATTGTTGTATATCGAAAATAATTCAGATTTTAATTTTAATTTTGACTAAAGATCTAATAAAATTTAAACAAATAATTATCAACTATACAAATCAGTTTATATAATTCTTATAAATATTAGACAATGTTACAGTATTCATAATAATATATTTGAAAACATTTCAAATTCCTCGAACATTTCGTTACACTGCAGGAAGTTCCAGCAATTTGCCTCATACACTACTAGTTAATTATAAATATTGTATATTAGAAAAATAATGGTGCAGTGTTTAGTAACAATGTCCAATGATGTTTCTTCTCATAAATTAATATTACAATTCTATCCATTCCTATAACGTCATTCCATTGTCATTGAAGAGAAAGACAAAATGCGAAATGTTAATAGGTATGATATAATAACACTGACTGACTGACTGACTGAGTGAGTATTATTTTCTATGAAACATGATACACGATTACTTTAATATCAAGGTCCAAAGTTGTCAAATTCGAATGGGTCCATCCGGCTCATCACGGCTAAAATACGAAAGATACCGATCTTAATTTTAAATCTTTTGAAGAATCTTCAGATTAATAACGAGGTGTATCGAAGTACTGTCAGAAGTAATTTCAAGTATCAGATTATAACAGATTTTAGATTTAGTAGTTTGTTAGTAAATATTTGGAGTATGAATGGTCAGAGATGTACTCATCAATATATGGTAAATTGTAGTAGTGCACGGCATCGTGGGCAAATTGCTGAAAATTTCCGTACCAAAAATTTAAACATTTGAAAAAGCCTTACAAAATCTTTGAATTATTTGGCATTTTTTTACTCAATCACCAAAACAGCTAGACCTGCCTTTTTAAAAAAAAATAATTATATCTTCATTTTGTCAATAAAAGTAATTTTTTTTTGAATTATTGAAATCGGACTTATATTACTAATTTATATGATACATACATAATGTACCATTTGTTAATAAACACTACGCTATATTAACAAAGGAAATGTTTATATTTTTGGTAGAAAATCCGATTTGCTAATTTTATGCTTTCTCGACGCTTCCAGTCATTCTGAATCCAATGAGGCCAAACTTGGAAAAAGTACGTGTGTTTATAAGTTTCACCTTTCCTCTTGGTTTCCTCTCAAAAACAACTGCTACAAAATCAAATATTTGAAAGCTATTTGATAAAACGTGGTAAGGTACGACTAGGGATCTTATTCTAATTTACCGAAAAAGTGGAAAAATTTTGGCAAAGAAGTATCAAACAATTTTGAAAATTGAGGAACGAATTCTGGGATAAAATAATTGTTTGTTACTAATCTCTCCAAAAAGCTATATCTTTGCTGATCAAGTGTTTCACGCTATATCAATTTCTGAAACCTAACCTCCAAATAGCATAGATGTCATAATAAAATATAAGGTGGACTCTACGATGGTGTACTTTGTTCTTTGACATTTATGTCATTTGGAGGTTAGGCTTTAAAAGTTCTTGATATAGAGCAAAACGACCCATTGAACTGCAAAGATATTGGAATTGTGTCATTTAGAGGTTAGGATTCTAAAGTTGTTAATGTAGTGTAATCTTCAACTGAACAGGACTACCAACTTATGCAATTATTCGAAAATAAGTCCCTTGAACTAAATTATTTGGGAATCTTATTTATAAATTTTGTTAGACGTCATATGATATAGCAAATATATTTCACCGTACTAAAATTTCAGTTTTATACGTACATTTTTAACCACTTAACCGTGTCGTTGTGATGTCTGAATCGAGCTCATGACTTCTGTTTTTTTTTTCTAATAATTCAGTTTGTATAGCAAACGGACACAGTTTTATATACAAGACGAGCATACTCGTCAATATACATAATTTTACCACTAGCCCATGGCAAGAATATACGTCAATCACATTTAACTTTTATTAGACAATATTTGAAATTTCTTATTATTTGACCAACAATCAGAACTCGAAAATTCTATCAGCACTTATGATCATCTAAGTAGCATTTGTCAAATCTCTATAAGATGAGTTTTTAGTATTACAATTTTTGTAATAGTAATAACTTATTGATTATTGATGGAGAAAATCTGGATAAAGGCTGTTTTATTACATTTTGCTGCTTGATATTAGGCTTCCCAATCTCCGACATTGATTATAAAGAACATTACCAAATATTTTGATTCAAAGCCAATACTCTGATTACAGCCACTTATGTTGTCAGAGATCATATATCACTATTGTCTTCACAATGCCAGGAGTAATATTGAACATCTTGGGTCAAGGTTGAAACTTAGATCATTATTATAAATTTTACTTTTAAGATTAAGTACTAGGGATTAATAGTAGTAAAACATAAGAAAGCCATTTGATTAAGAATTAAAGATATATCAACTATTACCTGTCAAAAAAGAGGTCATTTACTATAACAATTCTGTACTTCTGGTGCCACTTTCTTGTTCTTGAAGATGAAAACTTTAGTGTGCACCATTTACTAATACAATTAAAGTAAAATCGTTAGTTATTATTCAATACACAGATTTGACCAATATTCAACAACATATGTTCCAAATGGTCAAATATACCAGTGGTCAGGATAAATTAATTACATGGAGTGATCGACATAGATCAATGTTGATATAACGATATGGGCTCAATATAAAAATTGTTCAATTTTTATACCCAGTCGATTTTGGCTTCAAATTTGACCAATTTAAATTGTATTATTGCTCGTAGACCTAGATTAATGGATAGATGATTCTTTTAATGCGTTTTAGAATAAAAAGTTTTTTTTTGGTCATTATGAATCGTTTGGCACCAAAATTGTACTTAACTGGGCAGTTGTAAATATAGTAGTGAAAAAGAAAAATGCTCTAATGAAATTGTGATGATGGGAGTCTAAATTTGAACTTTTTCCCAAAAATGTTTATGTAATTAGTAGAAGTAGCAGTGTATTTTTTTGTTCCAGTTTCAGCCTAAATTTCTGAACTGATTATAAAAATTCAACTGATATTGCTTGGCATCGTGCCTTAAGGCAAATTGCTGGAACTTAAAAAAAGCTGAAAAAAAGTTTTGAAATAGATTATTATAAATACCGTAACTCTCATTTTTATTTTATGGGCAAAATATAAGGATATTTATATTTAATTATTTTATAAATTAAAAAAAAAAAATGAAATATTTTTTTTGTCAACACAAGCAGAAAGTTTTTCGAATCATTCAAATCGGTTGCCTAGTTCTTTAAAAACCTGCCATTTTTTGCACATTTAGCTCCGTATTTCCGAAATGACGGGACCTACTTTTTCCAAAATCATTACAAATTGAATTGTACCACTTCTCCCAATCATTACAAATTGAATGTTTTTTTAGATCATTCAAATCTGATACTCCGTTCTCAAAAACTCGTTTTCTATTTTCTGCACTCGTTGTTGCTCCGTATCTCCGTAACGGCTGGGCCTGCTTTTACATCTCCCTATCAATAGGAATCGAATGCTTTTTAAATTATTCAAATCGGTTGATCCGTACACCCGAAATTGACGAAAAATTGTGTCTACACATACACACACACACACATATACACAAAGTTTTTGGCAGAAAATGTTGAAAAAAAAGATAATTTGGATAAAACTTTCATGGTAATAACAATTTTTGGTATTGAGGGCTTCTAACCCTTTCCACTCGAATGCCGCCTACGAACTATTATTAATACATTAGACGCCTATAAGAATACTATTTGAATTGAATAAAATTCATTAATGTATACAATTTTCAAATCTATTTATTATGTATGTATGTAAAATTAACTCTTTCCACTCCCGAATTGCAAGATTTATCTGTTTTGCCGCCTGAGCGCTTCCGAGTGGAAAGGGTTAAGTACTTCAAAAATTATAGAGAAGTACTTTCAGCTTGTAGTCGTACTCTTAAAAATTTTGGAAAAGACTCTGTTTTTCAATCACAAAATTTCGAGTGAAATCTCGCACTGCATGCGACCTGATATCAAACAGTCTTTAGGGCATTTCTAACAGAGCAAAGAAGTATCAAATACTGGTTTTTATGTCATATCTAAAAAGGACTATCTGGGTTGCCTACTAATAGCCACCTGTAAAATAATAACTAGCTAAACAATTACTAAATATGTTCATGAAATCGACAGATTGCACTTTATATATCACAAAAAATCTAGATTTTTTTTATCGACTATCCTATTCAAAATATTTGCATTTTTTTAACAAGTAGCATTGGATGCCATATATGCAAATTTTTCTCACAGTTATTAATATGTTCCATTATATTAAATGTTGCCAAATATTTTTCAAAGCCAATATATCGATTACGGCCAATTACCTTGTCAGAAATCATATGTAAGGTATTGTCTTCGCAATGCCAGGTTAATATTGTACATCTTGGGTCAAGGTTGAGACTTATAGTTGGATCATTATTGCAAATTTCACTTTTAATTGTTTTTGTTATGTGAGCATTAATAATAATTAGTCATCAAAATTTATTTATTCATTTATTAATCTATCCCGAAATATTGGACTCACAATCAGACATACGTATACATATATTCACAAAATTAGCTAAAAACTAGTAAGGGCAATCCTCTTATATTTTTATAATAATTTTTGAACTTTTGAACTTGGTTTAGGATTTTTCAGAAGAAAATGTTGTCAAAAAACTAATCTAGCTGGTATGTATTCAGTTTCATCAAATACCTTTTAAAATAGTTAAAATAGGTGTCATTGGGAGAACATGTACTTATTTTTGTTTAATTTTAGTCTCAAATGATTCAGAATTAGTTGAATTATCATAAAAACATATATATCAAGTCGGATTTTTTGCCCCACACATCTTCTCTTTTGGGAAGTGCAACAATTATTAAAGAATTTATATTATATACATGTATAAAAACCTATTTAATTATATACTTACTATAAATACCTAATTATTATTTTTCTAGAGATATCAATCGAAATCTCTTAAATGAATTATTATATATCGGTTTATGATTTTTGACTTTCGAATTAACACAATCAATGAACAAGAGTAATTAATAAAAAAAATCTAACACTTTGAATATTTTTGAGAAAATTACTTTCACTCCAGTTCATTATTTATTAGTAAAAATGTGATTAGTAAAATTAATATAAATTATACATATTCATGATTAAATTAATTACTTACTTGTACATAAAGCTTCTATTCTATAGTAATATTTTGTTTTAAATTATTATAAATATTTTTTAAAAAATATTTCAAATGAATTTAATATTAAAGTTTAAAATAATGAAATCAGCATTATTTTTTACCTAAATTATATTATACTTATTATTATTACTTCAAATAAAACTTAAATGAAAATTTATTTTTTACACAAATACTAGGACGCTTAATTTTTATCTAATATAATTTTTTAATCGAATACAACAAAATAATAATTATTCTCTAAATAATAATTAATTATGAATTATCATTTTTCTTAAATATTGAAATTTGTAACTTGAACAAGCTGAACAAAAAAAAGGTTTAGAGCTTTTATTATAACTTTCGGTGTTCCTCAAGGCGATAATCTTAGACCTATACGATGACAAAGGAGATATTTTGATAAAATTAATTTCCTAATATTAAAATTATTTTTATAATCCATTATATCTATTTTTTATGAGTAATATTTGCTTTGTCCTTCATAAAATGCCATAAGTAAAGAAGTAGACGTTTCAAAATTACGTCGCTTGTGTACAAATCAAGTTTAAATCGATAAATCATTAAATTTCTGTAAATACGAATGAGTTTAATTTAGTTTCATTTAATAGCAAAAATTATTATATCACCTTGACTGAACAGTTGCAATGGAAGATCTTGAAAGTTATTTACTAAGTTTTCTATTTGTTCGAATTGCATCAGTTCATCTCGTTTTTCTAATGGTATAACTCAATATAACTGGTTAAATGAAGATTTAGAGAAATTATTGTAAATAATTGAAAGGCAATAAAAAATTGAAATTAAATGTATCATGATTTATACTATTACTTTTTGTCGTCATTTTTATTTGAAATTTATCAAAACAATCATAATTTATATAGATATCATTTATAGATTTTACTATTAGCTTATGAGCCGATTCTGCCATCCCTCACACCAATGTTATTGCAAAGCCATGTTACGCTCCAACTGACTTACATTATGCTACTGAATCATACAGAATACTGTACATAAACTGCAACGTCACTCACATGTTATGAAGCTGAGTCAGAATGACCCTGCTATCTAGGATCATTTTGTTGACATTTGTGCGGTTTCTAGGTTAGGTTTTCTACTCGACAACCTGAGAAAAGCTTCTGACTGCTCAGTAACCACAGGGCTTTTGTCAATATTTAATATAGAAAGTTTTTCATAACATGGCCTTGCCATAACATTTGTCTGTTATGCGGCCGAATTGGTTCATTAGTTAAATTTGAATGTAACGGCCATCAGTACGAGGTAAGTGTGATAGATGGCTCTGCTAGCCAGTAAAAGTAGGCTATAAAGTTAGAAGATAAATATATAAGATGGCGGATTAAGGGTTGTTGTGAAAGATATAGACAATAAAGTTAATAAAGGAATATAGTGTACTTGTATAACTAAAAGAGTATTTAGTTACATTATCATGAAGATTATAATGGTAACTGAAAAATATTTAGTTAGCAGTTGTTTTTCAAAGCAGTTCTCATACAAATTTATTTTCTTTATCATAAATAAATGTATTTATGACTTTATAGTTTGTTTGAATAATTATTGACCCATTTCTCGATTGAAATATTTCTTAATTTATTATTTTACCAAATTGACTGATCATATAACACAACAATTTTATCCAAGAATAGGCCTATTAATTTATAAAAAAATGTATTTGGATAGTTATTTATCCAATTCATGACTGCTTTAAGGTAAATTAGCGTCGTAAGTGCGCGTATCAAATCAAGAATTTCAATGGAACGCAAATCGTTGCAAAAACACAAGCAAATATGTACAAATGGAGAAGATCGTGCAAAAAACTATTACATCTTCTTAATTGAAATAATACTTTATATATTGTGAAACAGCTTGAAAATAAATTGATTTATTAAAATATGTGTAATGACATATAGAGTAGGTATAATTATAAGGTTAAGGTAGACTACTGGTAGTGATATATTATATAATTAGCTAGGTTGAAAGTAATTAATAAAAGCAGGCTTAGGTGTCTAATAAAGAAGAGAATTTTGAAATTTAATTTATTATCTGATATACTGATTAATATTGTTATATAATGACGTATAATAAGTATTATCATAAGTTTGTGGTAGATTACTGGTCGTATAGTATAGGGTACTGCGGGACATAAAAGCCTTATTAGACATAATGCAATAATATTGTAAAAACCAAACCAATTATATCACAACTATCTGACTATGCTCAGTAAAACTTCCAGGTAATTTCTCCTATTGTCATCTGGTACTTCTTACCCCATAGGGGGTGTAAAACTGAACTTCCAACCCAGGTCCAATGTCTTATTTTTAATTTTTAATGGATTTTACAGAATTATAGATAGCATTATTCAACTACTACAAAATATAAATTTCTTGGATACATTTTTTACATTGTATATAACCTTGATCTGGTATTTTGTCAGAAATTTGTAAAATTGTTTAAGGAGTTTTGCCTAAGACGTGGACGATTTTTTTGCACTTATTTTCTAATTATATAGAAAAGGTTTGGCCGATATTTTCACAAATCAACACAAGTCCTTTATTTTATAACTGGTTATGAATATGCAAGAAATTTAATTATAGGCTACATTATTGAAAAATTGTTTGTTACAAAAGTCGATATTTTATATTGATTTATGTTTTTTTACCAATAGCAAATTAACGCATCATCGAAATGCATAATTCCGATTACCCAATATAAAAACACATAAAATTTTACCACAACCAAAAAACAGCAATCGGAAGCTGTTACTTTCTTCTTTATTAACACTAACAATACCTTTGTAACGCCAAAAATCGAATTATCTTTTTCAATTAAAGTATGTACATCAAAAGATTGAGTAACAAACCGTGCAATATCGTAAGAATACAATATCAATAGCATTTTTCAGATAAATTAATTTATGCAAGATAATAAAAAATTTGGCAATTCGCGACCTTAGATTTTTATTCTGAACAATGATCTCGTTTACAAATTGTGCAATTATTTTTTTACGACCGAAAGCGATATGGGAAAGAGATCTGAGTGAGAGAAGTTGGTGGACTTTCTTTGATTTTTGATGAAATTGGCGTAAATGGTATCAAGATTTATGTTATCTTTATAGTCTATTATTTATTGTCTTTTTTTAATGCATGTAGGAAGTTCTTTTATGAATGGATGTCAGTGAAATAAAAAGTTATAACAAGTGGATCAATTTTCGACTAGGAATATGTGACATTTTGCCTCATCTATATAAGTATCAATTTAAGTTAAAAATTTGTGATCTTGAAGTTAATGAACTAATAATTTACAATTATTCATTATAATTTTTTTCACCATTTTTTATAATTATAAAATTATATATCTAAAAAAATATGTAATTGAAAAACACGTTTTATGTAATCACAGGCAGAATTTTACTAATTTCGAAAACTGCTGATTGATTTTTGAATATTTTTTTTTTGCTGTAAGATGAAAATAACATCTGTTGTATAACAAACTTTATTGAAAACTTAAAATTATAAATATCATCTGTTGTATAACAAACTTTATTGAAAACTTAAAATTATAAATAGAAATTTTATATATAAGATACCTGCGCAATTTTGAGGTCACATTTAAATGTTTCCGATATTTTACCAATTAATGGGATTTTTTGTGATTATAACGAATAAATCCTAATCCTGTAACATTATCAAGATAAACAATATACTATTTTCAATCTGCATTGGATTTATTATAGATATTTTTCAAATTGTAAAAATATTGTCATGCAGACAAATTCGAACTTCATGGGCTTGAAAGTCACTAATTTATTAGTAACAAAACAATTTCTTTTTTTTGTGTACCTAATTTTATTCGAAACAAAAATTCTGTTTATACAGTTTGAAATATATTAGATCTATATAAATATAGGCACACACATTATTATTTCTGTTTTATATTCTGAACGGTTAAAAATTTGGTCTTGGAGCCACAGTTTGATAACCACCTCAGTCCAGTCTGTTATCAAGCAGTACTGATATCGATTTTCCTGAAAATATAGGTCTACTAGTGAAAATAGGCCTTTTCAGCATTACTGCATTGAAGGAATGTAAGTGATCAAAAATATATAAGATTAGTATAAGAAAAGTTCCAATAGTGAAAATTTATCAAACAGAGCTAGGCCAACTGGTTGGTTTCTAAAAATCTTTGTTCTAATTTCTGTTAAAAATTAAACTAGTGGGGTGCATGGCATCGTGCCTTAAGGCAAATTGCTAGAACTTTCTTCAAAAATCTTGGTTCGGAACCCAAAAAAATTACACAAAATGTGTACACATTATTAAAAATTCTATAAAATATCTGATAATTTAATGTGCATATGTTCAATTAACATTTTTGACCGCCAATTGAAATTTTTTTTAACTTATTTTTATTGAGAGTCCATAACTGCTGGACCTGCCTTCCTAAAATTTTATCAGTTCTTCACCATGTCAATACAAGTAACGTACAAGTAAAGTTTTTTGAATCATTAAAATCGGACGCCCGTTCTCTTAAAAACTGAGTTACCGTTTTTGGCACTTTTTGCGCCGCCTCTCCGGAACGGCTAAATCTGCCTTCGCCAAAAACTAATGAGCACGTCTCCTTACGAATTACGAATACGAATCGAATGTTTTTTGAATGATTCAAATTGGTTGATCGGTGTTTCCGAAATCGTCGACGAAAATTTATATTCGCATACACATACACACACACATACATCCATTTTTTCCAAGGTATGCCAAAATGTTCAGAAACCTCTGAAACATAAAGATATATAAAAATTTTCATTTTCGATTTTTTTGCGTTTACTATAACTTACCCTACGCGAAGTTAAAATAATGTTTTCAATTAGACTTTCTACAGCTTCAGTGTGATTGATTTTACATTTGATTTCTATTATAAGCGCACGGTGTCGTGAGTTTGGCCCCTGCTTTGGATAATCTGATGTCATGCAGTAGTAATATCAATTTTTACTTATAACAAAAATATTGGTAAAAATATGCTTCTAATTAACAAATAATGTCATTAAATAAAGCTTCTGCTTCTCTATTTAGCTGATGTTTTCCTCGTATCATCTCTCGTATTTCGTAATGAATGATGTCAAAATTAAATCTCGTCCAGTTAACTACCGACACGAATGAATGAACTAACCAGCCAACGAAAGCGAAATGATTTAATGCGAAACAATGGGAAATCTTAATGCCTGATGCCGTTATGGTAACAAAACAATAATGAGCACGAACTCACTCACTCACTCAGTCTTATGAGAAAATCACACACAGACCTAATGACTTACATTTTATACGATCCATTCAATTATACATTGTATATATATATATATATATATATATATATATATATATATATATACTGGATGACCCGACAGGCGTTGTCCTGTACCCACGTCTATAATTCAAAAGTTCCACATTTTTTAATATCTTATCATATACTTTTTAATATCCTATTTGATGTCCTGCCTTTATAATTCATTTATGGTCTTACTATAAGCAGTATAAGAAATTCAGCAAAAAATAGTATAGTATCAGCGGTAAGAGAACAATATCACAATTGATTTTACCACACAACATAATTGCTTTAATAATTTAGTCTATAATTTTCATAAACTCGTACCATATATTAGTTGCTTTTCGGCAAATATAATTTCTAAAGTACATTTTCCTTACCAATAATTTAATAGACATTATTGTTTATGTTCAAACCTTAGGTAAATTAATTTGTAAAATCTAGTTCATATGTGCACTATTCAATCTACGATCAACTCGCCAAATCTTCCATATCGAATGACAAACAAATGAATTTTTGACACACAAAACAAAATTCATTTTGTAGAAATAAGTTCTTGTGTTGTTAAATAATTTGGTGAAGTAAACCAAAATACGAGTATCATAAGTTTAAAAACATAATGTATATGCAATTTTGAACTTGTTGCGTTATTTATTAAACTGAATTATATAATTTCATCTGCCAAACATATACTGTTGACTCTATATTATATTATTTCAATTTCTGGCACATTTCAGTCGTTTTTCGGTAATAATAATGTAGACATTACATTTTTCTTGCAAATTATATTTTAATATTATCTAGGCTCATAGTTTCAGCTAAGTTCAAATTTCAAGTGACATTTCTAGTAAATGACAGTTCAAATGTTTTCAATGTCAAACAATGATAAGTGTTTTTTGCAATTTCTACATTTATTTTGACAATATTACTATATTTTTATAATCGTTTACATCCTAAAAGATTTCATTAACAAACTTCAAAAAGATTTATCAAAATCCGAATAACAGTTTAGGAGAAATATCAAATCATACACCCGTACAGAACTTTAATTTTTTAAAATCGATTCGGTAGTATGAGCTTAAATGTGTACAAAAAGTATAACACTTTTTTTCAAATTTCAAAGAAACGGCTCGGCCGATCGTTGCCAACAAACGATAGACCTTATTGAGACACATCAAATGGTTTCTAAATTTTTGAAATCGGTTCAGTCGTTTTTGAGCAAACGTCGATGAAAGGTCTAATTTTGACAAATGCCAAAAAAACGATACAACTTTTTGCAAACTTTGACGAATTTTTAAAGCCAAACGAGTTGTCGTAAGGCCGTGATACTTTAGTGTGATTTAAAAGACTGTGATATCTACTGTGAAAAAAATAGTAATAAAAATCGTCGAAAAAAATTTTTTAACACTTTATTACAAGAAAACGGCCCGGCCGACCTCTACCAAGAACTCATCAGCACGATTCCCAACGAATAACTTTCGAACAGTTATTGAATTTTCAAACACGATTCGGAAATGCGGGCTAAAACGTGGACGAAATTTTTTTCACTTTTCTGCGATTTACAAAGAAACGGCTTAGCTGATCGTCGCGCGATAAATGCAAGTCCTCATCTAGATGCATCAAATGGCTTTTAAATTTTTGAAATCGGTCCAACCGATTTTGAGAAAACGTCGACTTACGGCAAAAAACTCTGTTCGCACACATACACACACACATATATATGCTCTTTTTTCAAATTTAGTCTCATTTGGTTCAGAATGGCTTGAAACGTCGAGAAAATATAAATAGGCGAATCGGATATATTGATGAAAACTAAATTCTCCCTAGGGAAGTTAGAAATTATAGTACAACAAAAATCTTGACATCTCATAATGTTGATTTTTTAAAGGAAGAGTCCGCGAGTGTCATTCCTTCGCAGGCAAAGATGATCGTGCAAAATGTTTTGCCTTAGATTTTGCGCATCGACTGTAATTATGTTATAAATTAATCGTTTTCTTAATTACATAAAAGGTATTGAGATCCCACGAACTGTCAAAGATTAACTACGAGTCAATACAGCAAAAGTACCTATACTTAGGTTGGTATAGAGGTACAATTCGTTATTTTATAGCCTCAAGATTATTTCCTTCGATGCCGACATGATGGCAGTCTCCTCTACATATTAGTTTATTAGCGATTGCATTACTAAGAGTCGGAATGAATAAATATCAAGGCCCTGATGCTTTTAATATAATCGCCGATGTGCCGAGACCGCCTTACTACAATATTTCATTGTTGTCGGATGTTTTCGATTCGAATATCTCAACTATTTAGCAACAATAGAATACAAGATATTAGAAAATAATGACCTTTTTCATGACAAAGATCGTGGATCTGGAATGGTTAAGAAAATGGTGTTGAGGTATACAGAGCGATGGAGCGCAAGTCCTGTTTTTAACTTTACTAGGAAAAAGTTTCGCGTTTTTACAAAATCTGAATTGGCTATGAAGTGCCAAGTTATTTTGTATCTTTTGACATCAAAATTTGTGTCTGTGTCTTTGGTTCCCGTACCAAATTTTTTTTTATTAAAAAAGATTAACATTTTTGAAAAAATTTACTTTGAAAAAAATAGATTTTAGAAAAACTATAAATTTTTGACAAAAATTTACGTTTTTTGAAAAAAAAAACTTTTTGAAAAAAATGTTTTTATTATTTTGAAATATTTTGGAAATTCTGAATTTTTTTCAAAGCAATCGTACTGCTTTAACTGCATAGAGACGAAATATCGAAGCGCGTAAGCGCCGCGTCACCGTCTAACAGATAAACATTGGTACGTAACTCATAGGAAAGAAAACAAAATTTATACTTACTGTTAAAATCTCTATAAAATATCTGATAAGTTGATGTGCATATGTCTAATGATCATTTTAGATCGCCAAATATCATATTTTTTACATTTTCCTCTGTACCTCCGAAACTGCTGAACCTGCCTTACCAAAAATTTCACCAATTCGTCATATTTGGTCAATACAAGTAAAATGTGTTTCGAATCATTCAAATCGAACGCTCCGTTACTTCAAAAACTGAATTACCATTTTTGTAACTTTTTTCCCCGTATCTTCGGAACGGCTAGACCTGCCTTTGCGAAAACTAATCAGCACATCTCTCCATCAGTAGGAATCGAATGTTTTCTGAATTGTTCTCATTTTTTTTAACTTCCCGTAGGGCAAGTTATAGTAATCGCAAAAAAAAAAATCGAAAATGAAAATTTTTATATATCTTTACGTTTCAAAACCTGCTGAACATTTTGGCATACTTTAAAAAAATGGATGTATGTGTATGTGTGTGCGTGTATGTGTGTGTGTTCGTATACAAATTTTCGTCGACGATTTCGGAAACACGGATGAAGCGATTTAAATAATTCAAAAAACATTCGATATTTATTGATAAGGAGACGTGCTGATTAGTTTTTGGCAAAGGCAGGTCTAGCCGTTCCGAAGATATGGGGCAAAAAGTACTAAAAACCGTAACTCAGTTTTTAAGAGAACGGAGCGTTTGATTTGAATAATTCAAAAAACATTTTATTTGTATTGACAAGATGAAGAATTTATCAAATTTTCATGAAGGCAGGTCTAGCGGTTTCGGATATCTAATAAAAAAAAGTAAAAAAAAAATGCCACTTGGCGGTTAAAAATGATCATTAGACATATGCACATCAAATTATCAGATTTTTTATAGAGATTTTAACAATAAGTATAAATTTTGTTTGCATTTCCTATGGGTTCCATACCAATGTTTATTCGTTAGACGGCGACGCGGCGTAGAAATTAGAAACAAACAGCTTCAAGTATTTTATTTTTAAACGTAATTAATTTGTTATAAAAAACACGCAAATATGAAAATTATTGAAAAAAAGTTACATAAAATATTGTTTTCCTAAAGTAACTAGGTTCAAAATATTGGGAATACTTACAGTTAGACAGATGTCGAAAATCTTATAAGATTTGAAAAGATTATTTTGTAGGGCAAAAATATTTTAAAATCTGCACATATATAAAAATGATTATAATTTTGGATTCTAAGTTCACCTTCATTTTAAGATTTTGTCGAAGCAAGTATTCATAAACTTAAAACCAATTTCGATTATCCCATTGTCTTTTCCCAACTTATTGAGAAATTTCTCATTCCATAATTGACAACTTTAATTATTGAGCTCCATCCATTGAATGTTTTTACATACTATATTTTAATTACAGAAATGAACTTGAACCAACAATAATAATTAATAACAATATAATATTTCCATCAATGGAAATCTCAATCGAAGACAATATGCCAAGATGTTCGAAGGCAAATGATGTACCTATTGATTGGATTTCGGTTCGGTAGCCAGTCGATGTAATAAATTAATTTTACACAATTTTTTGATGACACACTAATTCAAGGATGAAATTACATGCTTAGAATATGTAATAATTTGGAAAAAAATAGTCTAAACTAATAAAGTTTATTTCAACATATTTTAGGGTTTCAGGACATACTCGTACATAACATTAGAACTTTTACTTAAGTTGTATTATCAAAATGGCCTTAATCGAATTACGTCGTAGGCCATAATTTCGACATTCGACCTATTTAAACTATTCAAAAAAAAAAAATGTACTTGCCATAAAACTTCATTAACAAGTACTTGCCATTACTGCATCTATAACATCTTCTAAGGCAGTAGATAATCATAGGTGTACTGAGATAGTAATTACTGAAATCTGAGTTATTTTGCTTGAGGCAAAGTTAGATAGAGAGCTGATAGTACATATATATATATATATATATATATATATATATATATATATATATATCGGTACATATATATATAAAACAAAATACAATTTTTCATTCATATAATTTGACACCAGATGTGTTACGACATAATTCAGCTAAAATTTATGCAAAACACTAAGCAAAAATTAAATTAATAAAGAATTATGATATTAGATTTATTATTAAAAATTAACTTATTATTAAGGTTAAATATAAAGTTTATTAAATCATAAAAGACATAAATTACAAAATATCAGAATAATGAAAATACAAAAACATTAACACACAATTTTAGTATCATTTTTATTTTGAAGTAAATTACAGAATTTCCCAGCAATTGCTATTGAATGCACAAAGAATCAAAAACTAAATAAAAAAAGTGAAAATATGTTTAGCTCATTTAAAAATAAAAAAATGAATGAATTTTTTTTTTTTTTTATTATTTTATTGGCTTTATAAACTGGTACATTAGCCATATACTAAACTACATAATATCTACACTATCTCTTAAAGTCTAGTCTTACATATTTATCATTGTTTTATGTATATTGCATTTATAATTTTATATGAATGAGTTTTATAAAAATAATTAATTTTTTATAGCTTTCGAGAAGTAAAGAAAAAGTGCTACTTTTATTAGTGCTGCAAAAATTTAAATAAATGAAACAAGATTCTGCAAATCTTCTAAGATCTGCATTTGTTGGCATTAATAATGTAGTCGTTTCAAATTTGTGATTTTTAAATTTTTGTGAGCAATTATATAGATCTGTGGATTCATTACTTCAAAAATTATTTAATTTAAGCTTCTGAACCCAATATAAATATAATTACAATCGTTGCAATTAATTTTGTATACAGAATATATAATACTTTACTTATTTTCAAACAACTTAGTTCTGAGTCGTTTTAAATTTGAGATTTTAAAATTTTTGTGACCATTTAGATAGATCTGTGCATTCATTATTTTTAAAATTACTTATTATGAGCTATAAGTCAATATAAAAGCAATCGAAATCGTTGCAATTAATTTTGTTTATATAATATATAGTACTTTACTTACTTTCAAAGAACTTAGTTTCGACAATGATTCTTTTTAAATTCACGTTTTTCTTGTGAGCAATTAGATGTATATGTGGATTCATTATTCTAAAAATTACTTAAAATTAAATAATTTAAAAAAAAATACATTATGAGCTTTTGAACCCAATATAAAAAACAATTACAATCGTTGCAATTAATTTAGTATACAGAATATGTAATATACACTTACTCACTTTCAAACAACTTAGTTCTGTTTCGTTTTAACCGTCCGGTCAATAACCAAACTTTCACCATTCGTTCTATAACCGGGTACCCGGGTACCCACGTATAGCGTGGTAGAATTATAAGTCATTAGTACACTGAATTACAGTTTTTTATGTGTAAGATGTCTATGTTGCATATGTAATAGCTATAGTGATATAGTTTATAGTCCTCATAGAAATAATAATAGCGGAATATCTGGTCAAACGATATTTCGGTACCTTTCCCAACGGAAAACCTGACTATCGACGAGCAGCTTTATCCATACCGAGGTCCAACTAGATTCATTTAGTATATTCCGTCAAAACCAGCTAAATACAGAATTAAAGTATGATGGATATGTGATGCTGAGAATTTGTATCCACTTACTGGACAGTTTTACACTGGGAAATCAAGAGATGGTCGTAAGAAAAACGTCGGTGAAAGAGTCGTCAAAGACTTAGTGATGCTGTAAAGGATCCGGCAGAAACATCACAATGGATAATTATTTCACTAGTCTTCCACTGGCAAAATTTTTACTCTCTTGGGACTTAACCATTGTTGGAACTTTAAAGAAAAATCAAGCTCATATTCCACCAGAAATGGCTGTATCAAAAACGCGAGAAGATTTACCTACAGTGTTTGGTTTTCACGAGAAAGTTACCTTATGTAGCTATGTGCCCAAAAAAACAAAGTAGTACTTATGCTATCTATCATCAATGCACCATGAAGCAAAAATTAGTGATGATGCAAAGAAAAAAACAGAAATTATTGAGTTTTATAACTGGTCTAAGGCTGGAGTAGACACGATGGATAAAATGCTTGGTAGATATACCACAAAAAGATCTACCAAAAGGTGGCCTTTGGCGTTTTTCTACAATATTCTCGACATTGCCTGCCTTGCAAAATATATTTTGTATTATGAGAGTAGCAAAATGTTTATTAAAAATCGTATGAACGACGATTATTTTATAGGCTACGTTTCTCTAGTTTACTATAATTGCAATTGTTTATAATCATTGTTTAAATAAAAAGAAATCACGAACTATATTGTTAAAAATCAAATTATCTAAATACTATAATAAACAGTCATTCCAGGGTGTAAAAACATGTTATTTACAGGTATTAATCGTAGTGGGTACCCGGGTACCCGGTTATTGAACGGAGGGGATATCAAATTAGATAGTTAATAACTTTTATTAAATAATTGAATTGGAATTTTTTTTACGAAAAATTAGTGTTAAATTACTTCAACTTTGGGGATCTGGATGGCCATACAAATTTTTCAAGTAGTAGTTAATATATTTTACCTGCAACTTGAAATGGATACCCGGGTACCCGGTTATTGACCGGACGGTTAAATTCAACTTTTTTTAAATTCTTGTGAGCAATTAGATAGATCTTTGGATTCATTATTTTAAAAAATATTTATTATAATCTATAAGCAAATATAAAAAAAATACAATTGTTGTAATTAATTTTATATACAAAATATACTATTTTTGAGAGTTTTTGATCAGAAACGGCCCCTGTCTTTTTTATGCATTATAAATAAAAATTATTATAGAGGGCAAAAATGTATCATCAGTAGACAATCGTAACTTGAATAACAAATTTATATTATCAATCCTTTTATGGAAAATAATACTTTTTAGCGGTTTGATAGTTTTTGCATTTAATAAAACAAGTAGGCAATCAGAATTGTTGGTGAACTTTTCCATTATGCAATGTCCAGATTTCATAACACAATTTAATATATAGCTGTAAAAGTATTTATAAATCTTTACCAAACAATAAATATAATATATATTCATTTCAAAAATATTTCATGCTATTGTACATTAGCTATCTCATTAGAAAAGCCATCACCATCAATCTATTGGCATGCGTTTTTATTACATGTGGCTTTTTTAAGGTCTCATTGTATTGAAATATATGCACCATAAATCATTTTTTCACTACAATATTATTTTGCAATGGATAACTGATGAAATCAAATTGTAATTGAGCCATATGTAACATTATGGTTTGAGAAAACTAGGAAAATCTTGGAAAATCTCTGCCCATCAAATATTTAAGTCATCATCTATGGATCAACTTGCATAAAGATTTTTCAGGAAAATTTGGAGTATTACTTTTTTGCTGATGCTTTAAATAGATTAGTGCCACCAAAATCTTGTACTCACGTTCTATTTCAACATTTTTAAATAACAAATTCTGATTCCAATTTTTTTGTTGACAAGCGTGATAATTTATAATTGCTTTTGTGACAAGTGTGTTTTTTTTGGATCATCATCTTCATGACATGACTTCTATATTTCGAAACGTTATTTACAATTCGATGAAGAATTATATTTCTTAACAAGACAGTTTAAATTTTATGCATTTAGTTTTATCAAATTCAAAAGCCGAAAATTCTGGTGTAAATATCAAGATTACGTTTTGGATAAGAAGTTTTAAAAATATGTATTGACTTTCAATAAAATTTTCGAAAGGCAAAATTTGTCTTGGTTTACGTAGTAATTTTGTTGTTAAAATGCAGGATTAAAAACAATTGTTTTACTGTTTACATATAATTTTGTTTGTGTAATTATTTCAAAATTTTTTGAATTAATTTTTTTCTAAATTTTGTGAGAGTAAAAATGTCTTGATTTAAATACCAAAGATTGCAGATTTTCTAAATGAAAATTGTGTATTTCAATATAATGGATTATGAATAATTGCTTCAGTTTTAAAATTTGAGTTAACTTTAATTAAAATTAACCCTGGATTTAGCACAAAAATTTAAGGTTTTGATTTTTTTATTAGATTATGAGACTATGTTTAATTTACAGCCTAAAATTAAAAAAAAAATCACTGGATTATAAAAAATAGTTTTGCAGTTAAAAAATTTTTGTTTTTATTTTTCTGAGAGTGATCATGGTTCTATTTTGAATTCAAATTATTATAATTATAAATTTAATATCAAAATCGCATTTTGAAAATAAAATTTCAAAAATATGTGTATTTACTTTTAACTGATATTTTTAAAACAAAATTTGTTTTTTGTTTTAACATGAAGATAGTCAGTTTGAAAATGAATTCTTGAACATATTATGAAAAATTGTACACTCATATTTTATTGAAACTGAACATTTTTCTGGAAACAAAAATTGTCCTGGTTTAAACCAAGAATGCATATATTCAAAAATAAAATATTGGATTATAAAAAACTACTATATTGTTTAAAAATTTATGTATTTACTCTAGTATTGAAATTTTTTTAGGGTAAAAATTATCCTAGTTTTGTGTAATTACTTTTAAAGATTTTTTATGAAAAACATTTTTTTGTCATATAAAAAGATTGGAGATTTTGAAACTTAAATATTTTGCGTAATCCATTAACATGAACATTAATTTAAAAATATCTAATGAGCTAAAAATGCAATATCTAGCTCATATACATTATTTTAAATCGAGTATCACTTTTTTTCTGCATTTTTGTATAAATTATTTGAGGATATATTAAAACTCTCTAGATAATATATTTTTTTTTTAAATTTATAAATATGTTCGAAATTTTACATCTTTCGTATCTTTCGAGCTTTTAAAAAAACTAGCTGTTGAAATATAGATTGAACATATAAGGTAAGGGGCCCAGTTTCTGACCTTTTTAGAGTGACGGTGGAGGTTAAACTATAATAATTAATATAAAACTTAACTTAATGAAGAAAATTATAATTTTATCTATTAGTTTAGGATTTTTAAAATAAAGTAATGTGCATAAAAAAATTATTTGAACTAAATTTATATTTTAAATTGACGTTTTAAAAATTGACATTAAGAGCTCCAGTTTCTGACCCTCAGAATTCTTCGTGTGGCAGTTTCTGACCCTGACCGTAGCCCAATTTCTGACCCTCAAATTTAATCATGATTAGGCTATGAAGTGCTTACTAATTTTAAATAAACTGAAATTATTATTAAAATAAATAAATTAAATATTTATTCTAAAAATATACAGTTTGTTAAAATTTACCGTATAAATAGTTCAAGTCTTGTTATAACATATTACACAAACAAAAAAATTAAAATTAATTATTTAAATTACTTGGACTTTTTTTTATTTTAAGAGCTTTTTGTTTCTTTTTTTCTTCAAGTTTTTCTTTTTTAATTATTTTTTCTGCCTCCTTGATGGCTTTATTTTTGGACCTTTCAGCTTTTTTCAATTCTTTTTCTTCTTCTAATTTTCGTTTCTTTGCTTCTTTGTCGTCATGATATTTTAACCACGAATCAGATGTATAAACTGTCGGTACCTTTTCCTTAGCTTTTCGTTTCTTCAAATTATTAATAATTTTATCACTTAAAAGATGTATTTACAAGATTTAAATACAATCTTTCATTTATACCAATGAATATTGAATGTAAATTTATCACTTTACTACGAAAAATAGTAAAAAAAATATAAGATAACAATAAATATTATTATTTTTACATTTAATGAACAAGTGACTAAAAACATGTGACAGATAACCTAGCTTTTAGAAGGTTAGAATTGCAGGGTCAACAACTGTGACATACACTTAAAATTGAGCCTAGTTATTGACCCTCAAATTTCAGTAATAAAACTAAATTTAATATGTTTTATAAATATTTTAAAATAAATTTTAATTAATTATTGACTTATTTGTTAATTTTTAGTTAGATTTTCGTACTTACATCATAATTAGTGCACGAACTCAATTGTCGTAGCTCCTTACATAAACTGTTTAGACTAGAGCTAAAAAATGGCTTCCACGGTCACTTTTGGTTTAAAAATTTTTTTTTATTTAATTAATATTTTTTATATTTTTTTAATTGACATTAATGAGGCATAGAATAAATTACTGTCAATTAAGAAAAAATTTATTTTCACATTAAATGTATAGTTTTTTAATTAATTCCAAAAAAAGTTGAAAAGGTCAGAAACTGAGCCAGGGTCAATAACTGGGTCTTTTACCTTACACAAAAAATGTATTTATCAGAGCTAACTACACCTAGTTAATTCAGTAATTCAATACAAACTTTTCTAATTTCTTTTTATTTTATTAAGTCTCTTATGCAGGAAACCCAACGGTTTTCCTTTCTAACGTTGATATATACATTTTGTTTATCATATATTTTAATACGCTGAAGCAATCCTGCAATATGCCATTTTTCTTGAATTTATTTATAATTTTTTTAGTAAAATTGGATATCACTACTGCTTGATATCAAGCTCTCCGATCATAAATGTATAAATAATTATACAGTTCTATTTACTGAAGTGACATTGTCATTGACTTTTTCTTGAAGGCTGTTACATTTTATATTTTTTAATGTTTTTATTGCCAGTTTACCGCAGGTTATATCACCTGCAGACATTTTTGCAAATTAATACGTAACCTTTCAAACGATAACAGGTCGTAAAAATCGACACTAATTTTTTTCTTTTAATTATTACAAAAACCACAAGTAGTTTATCTATCTGACAAGTCACGCGATAATATAAAATATGTGGACTTGATTTAAATGAGAGAAAAAATTAGTCGATTGCGTTTATGAATAGTTTTCATCAGGAATGGATTTATAACTAATCTCTAAAATTAATTTAAAATTTTTAAATTATATAAAAATAAATATTAAAATAATAATATATTGACCTATCACTTTAATTGCCATGTCATTCGTATATGTCTGATACTAAGAAGTTCTACATGAGCTACTTTAGATATATATGTCTGAATTATTTAAAAAATAATTTATAATTGCATAATAATTTGTCGTATTTGCAAAAAACTAAATATTATAATTTATGACATATTTATCAAAATTTTATGAAAAATGTATATAGAATTTAACTTGAATATTCGTGTTTTTCTTAAATATTTCATAAAGTGCTGAGTACCAAATTTTTTATTCATAACAAAATTTAAGCTTTTTAATTTCTTTTACATATTTGTGAATATTTGAATATTCAATTATGTACATTGCATGTATTTTAAAATATTTGGTAAAAAGTACCAAGAATAATTTAATTACCACTAAACTTGTTGACTTATTTAAAAAAAATTGAAAATTATTAAATGGTCATTTTTTGCGAATTTATGGCACAAAAGTGAATAACTTTCCACAAATATTTAACTTTCTTTATTTTGTTAATTTCTTCTTATTTATTACAAGAGCTCATAAGAGATCGTGTTAAATTTAATTAGTTTTGTGGTTTCATAAATAAAATTATAATAAATATTTTTTTATTCCAGAATTGCGATGAAGGCGTCTCTTTGCAGCTAAAAGTGAGGTAAGTGCAAATAATATAATTTTTAAATTGATTGTTCCTAAACTTTTCTTTCAAAGGAATTGTATAATTGTAATGCATTAATGTAAATTAGAATCAATAACCAATACATAATAAGTCAATTTACGTATAATATAGATATGGCGATTTTGTCAAATCAATAACAATGGAGCCATTATTGTTTGATTCAATTCTGGGGGACAAATGGTAATTATATTCTTTCTAAAAAAATCTAATATTTTTTATGGTTCCAAACTAATGGTTTTTACTTATTTTTAATGGCAATATAAATTTTTATGCGTGCATATACATACATAAATCAGGAAACTATAAAAAATGACAGATTTAGCTTTTTTTCTGAAATTTCTTTTAATTACTTATGATACTGCAAACAAATATTCTTTGAACGTCTTTAACAATTATTGTATATATATATATACTAATTAGATAAATACTAATTTATCAATATTTTTGCAAAATTTAACTTCATTTATTAAATAACCGATAGTAATAATGCCCATAACAATAAAAATCTTCTATTTTACAATCGTTTACGACATATCAAATGAATCTTCTTCAAAAAAGCTCATAAATTATATTTATGACTGTTAATAATGATAAATTTATCACTACCGCCAACAATTATTAAGCATTTACAATTAAAGGATAATCATAAATATTTCTGATTAACTTCTTGCATAGTCGGAGAGCTGGTGAGCAATTTGCGATACTAAAAAGTAGATTCTGTGGTATGACTCAAATAGGGTCAAATAGTAACTGTGAAGTAGGTGAATTTTAAAATTTATGTTTTTTGAAACTATAATAATTGAAATTTCTATACTTATAAAATGCGACATGCATAAGTTTAAAAAATAATATTTATGCAATTTTAGACTTTTTGCGTTTTTAATAAACTGAATTATGTAATTTCATCTGCCAAACATATACTGTTGACTGTATCTTATATTATTTTAATTTCTGGCACATCTCAGTTGCCTTTCGGCAATAATAATGTAGACATTACATTTTCCTTGTATATAGCATTTTAATTTTATCTAGACTCATAATGTCAGCTAAATTTAAATTTAAAGTGAATTGACATTCCTAGGAAATGACAGTTCAAATGTTTTCAATGCCAAACAATGTTAAGTGATTTTTTTGCAATATTACTATAGTTTTAAAGTTCATTAAATCTTAAAAATTTTCTTTGTCAAACTCTAGAAAGAATCATCAAAATCTGAATAACCGTTTAGGAGAAGTATCAATTCATGCATCCGTACAGAAGAATTTTATATATAAGATATATTTTTTGAGTAATCAATTCCACCAGCTGCTCTTTTATCTTCTGTGACAATCTCTGAGAACCCAACTGTAGAGTAAATTAATTAATTAAAACTTGACTAATCATTCGTATATTATTTCCTTAATTGGGTCAATGCAAAGTATACGATCGTATTGTGTATTCTACATTTCATATATTTCATATTTCATATATGAAATTGAAAGAACGACACAATGGATCGTAAAGTCGAAAGCGTAAAATATGTTAGAAAATTTGCATTTGAATTAATGTAACATAATTTTTAATACGCACATTAGTCAAATAATAATAATTTATAATGAAGTTATTAAATAAAATTTATTCTAGGTTTTCTTTTGGAGCAGAAGCCCAAAAAATGAGCAGAAACTTTGGCAATAATTTATTTATTTAGTTTTATTTTTCATAACTGTTATTTTTGTTTATTTTACTTTATATTTTAGAGCTAATAGCCTTTTTTTGACTCAGAAAATTATTTACTAATTTTTTATTTATATTTATTTTCTACGTCTTGGAAATATAGGATAATCCCTTCTTTGGAAAATATTAATTAAAAACATAACATACATTTAAGTACTCGTTTAATTATTTCAAATTTGAAAGAATTCACTTTTTATCTTCGAATTATTGAAACCAATATTTGAAGTAAAACTTCTTTAGGTGGGACTAGGGTGTAAATCCGTACAAATGCAACGGAAGTGCGTTACGGCAGATAAGATAAGAGTCGAGTGACAAAGATTCGTCATTCGCTCTCGATGATATTTCTATACGGGTCGATCGTGATTAGTCGTCGTGTATGTGAATAGAGATTTGTCGTTGTATGCGTACCGGCATCTACGTTGTATGCGTACCGATATTAACAAGAAAATCGGCATAGATAAATAAACATTTTAAAGTTACATCGTTTTTATGAAGTAAAATCACTGGAAAAATATAGAGTACAGTGTGCTCTTATTTGCATCATTATTATGTATACAGGATATCCCAGAATTCAACGTGAAGTGATAGTTTTGACCGAAACTATTATGATAAAAAAATAGAAAAAAAAAGTCTCAATATTGTGTCCGAACTTTGGTGGAACTGAGACAATTTCATGATTGTTGTGTTCAATTTTTATTAATTTAAACCCTAAATCACATTTCTAGATCCAATAACACATTTGCTCCAAGTTTTTAAATGTCAAGACTTGTTGTTAATCTGCAAATTCAAAAAAAAAATTTACAAAAAAAATTACTAAAATTTATTGGCAAGTTTCATCAAAAGTTGGTACATTCTATCAAAGTTGTAAAATGGTAAAATACTTGATATTTTTGAAATAAACAGAAAGATTAAAAAACTAATCAGCACGATTCCCTTTCAATATCCTTCGAACGGTTTTAGAATTTTCAAAATCAAAATTTTGCGGGCTAAAACGTGGACAATTTTTTTTCACTTTTTTGCTATTTATAAAGAAACGGCTCAGCTAATCGTTGCACAAAACTGAGAGAAGATAATCCATATCGAAATACATCTACTGGCTTTTAAATATTTGAAATCGGTCCAGCCGTTTTTGAGAAAACGTCGATTTACGACAAAAAATCTGTTCACATACACGCACACACATACACACACACATACTTTTTCCAAGTTTGGTCTCATTCGATTCAGAGTGGCTTGAAACGTCGAGAAAACATAAAATTAGCGAATCGGATTTGTTGATGAAAACATAAACTTCTCCTTCAGGAAGTTAACAATAGATTATAGATTTAATATTTGACTAGGTGCAAGTGGCACTTTATATTCAGGCATATTGCTTGAATTTTCCGATACGTGCCAATAATTGACTTAATCATTAAGAATTTAAACTGTTTATTTCTAAAATAAAGTGCTAACTTTTTACTAAACCAATTTTGGCAAGACTGTTAACTTTTGATCTTAAGATAAGCACAAAGTAAAATTACAAATGAATCTTATTCCGTAATAGGCCTAATATTCAGCCATGATTTATCCATTACACAACTGAAGGCATCAAGTATTATTTATTATAATCAGTTAATTTCCAACTCGACATTTGCAACTTTGCAAAGATGATTCGCAGTAAGGTGTTATAAATATTAATTGATACAGACTGACTCTGAGCAGTCGGTTGCAGAATTACCGAGGATTAATTAAAATTAATTGGCAATTAGTTTTAACTCTTAAGATTATAAGCTACCATGTTTGGTGCTGTTAGTCAGTAGGATGAAATATCAAAGTACAAAGTCTATTAGTAATTTTAATACTGATTGTAAAGTTTGGACATTAGTTAAAACTTCAAGGATATGATCATAGATACTTCTAAATCTATATGTGATCTACCTGTCTACCTCTCTACATTTTTACCTTTACATCACTTATTACATCTGTACTTATTTTCAAAAACAATACAGTTGCATATACTTAAATTGATTGTCTTAAATCTTTGTATTGTTTAGAGTTAAAGTTGAATAAAAAACAATTTAAAAAATACTATCATTATATAATTACTAATTACCATTTATTTGCATAAATAACAAATATCATTTACACAATTCCTCTTCCTACTATTATGAAAATTTATCCTTTATTAAAAATTTCTCCATTAGCGCGTTCTTGAATTAACGTTTTAATTTATGACCTGACAGGTTACAACTTTTATTACATGGAGAACAATTGCGTTAATTTTTCACGTTGTACATTTTTTTCGTCGACGATGTTTAGATTTTTATCTTGACAAATTATGGTGTTATTGACCATGAAATCCTCTCGGAATTGTATTTATTTGGTATCCAAAACTAGCAAAAGGTGAACAGTAGTAAAACCATAGACTGGGACTGCTAGTTCTGATATATTTTCCATTTTATAAAGTGTCAAAGATAGAAGGGGACTGGGACGTCACTGGGTGAACGAGCATTGCCGACAATCGCGGTCAGCAATCCAT